>NC_138126.1:27047458-27229958 GCF_964188305.1 Podarcis bocagei | reverse complement strand
AAAACCATATATCTTAAAAACACCATAGGTCTCTTCTGGCCTTCATCCCAAGGAAACGCCTGGAACCCCTGGAATCTCTCTCCTCTCGAGATTGGGGTGGCATGCAACAAGATATTAGATGTCCTTTCTGGCCTGGAAATATCTGAAATACAAGCACTGTCAAGAGATTTAGTGCTACACTGCAGACATTCCCAAGCAGGCAAGCAGAGTAAGACATCAGAGTGCAAAAGGAAATCTTCCTTACAATCCCTCTGTAAATGAAGCTGTGTGCCCTTCCCATGTATAATTGGCTGCTAGCGAAAGCTCTTGTGATCTCAGAAAATGCAGCTGGAAAATATGTTGCTTAGCTTGCAGGGCACTTTACAAAGGAGATTCAGCCTCCAATGTTGTTAGTGGCTGCATAAAGACCTTCCCACAAAGTCCTGGATTTGCCCGTCTGCTTGCTTAGGAAGGTATGTGAGATGATGATGATTCTTTTTGCTCTCAGAAGGTGTTCTGCAAAACTAGAGCATCACTGGGCTTTAGATAATTGAGGCTTTACATTTCAAACACACCAAAACACCAGCCACTGCAGATCCTTTGCAGCTCTGAGGAAATCCTTGATGGCTCTGAGGAAAGAGCCGCCCCGTCCAATGCTAGGGAACAAAAATCTGGAGCATGCTATGTCTTAAACTGATTTGAGTGTCTGGAGTTTGTCTCACATGTGAGTAACTTCCAAGCCCTCACTGAATGCTTGAGTAGGGCAGGAAGGAACAGGGCACTCTAGACCAGTGTGTTACCAAACTTTGGTCTCCAGCTGTTTTTGACTACAGCTCCCATCGTCCCGAGTTAGCAGAACCAGTAGTCAGGGGTGATGGGGATTGTAGTCCAAAAGCAGCTGGTGATCTAAGCGTGGGAAACTCTGCTCTAGACCCTTGGAACTGCAGCTCATGTCTGAGTTGAATATTTCTGCTTGGGAAAGCAAGCACAAAGGACAAGTGTAATGTCTCAGATGTCATAGAATCATAGAATCATAGAGTTGGAAGAGACCACAAGAGCCATCGAGTCCAACCCCCTGCCAAGCAGGAAACACCATCAGAGCACTCCTGACATATGGTTGTCAAGCCTCTGCTTAAAGACCTCCAAAGTAGGAGACTCCACCACACTCCTTGGCAGCAAATTCCACTGTCGAACAGCTCTTACTGTCAGGAAGTTCTTCCTAATGTTTAGGTGGAATCTTCTTTCTTGTAGTTTGGATCCATTGCTCCGTGTCTGGAGCAGCAGAAAACAACCTTTCTCCCTCCTCTATATGACATCCTTTTATATATTTGAACACGGCTATCATATCACCCCTTAACCTCCTCTTCTTCAGGCTAAACATGCCCAGCTCCCTTAGCCGTTCCTCATAAGGCATCGTTTCCAGGCCTTTGGCCATTTTGGTTGCCCTCCTCTGGACACGTTCCAGTTTGTCAGTGTCCTTCTTGAATTGTGGTGCCCAGAACTGGACACAGTACTCCAGGTGAGGTCTGACCAGAGCAGAATACAGTGGCACTATTACTTCCCTTGATCTAGATGCTATACTCCTATTGATGCAGCCCAGAATTGCATTGGCTTTTTTAGCTGTGAAGGGCTGTGAAGTGTCGTTTTTATGTGCCCGTCCCTTTAAAGCAAGTGAAAGTGGGAAATGATTGGGCACCTGTTTTTGTATCACTGAAAGTTTTTCCCAACCTGGTGCCTCTCCAGATGTTGTTGGACTGAAGGGTCCCATCATCCCTGACCACTGAGCGTCCCAGCTAGAGCTGGTGCAAGGCCTGGGAGGTTGGGATAAGCAGTTTTAACAATAGATATGTGCACATTTCACATGCTGTAAAAGTGAGTGTACATGGAGGGCCAGTTTCTACAGTGGAATGCAGTGGTGACACTTTTCAGCAGGAGCTGATGGTGTGGTCAGGCTGCAATGCCCACCTGATCTCCATCCTGATGTCCCAAAGTGGAACAGAGAGGGGGGTGGCAATGAGGTCAGCACGATGCAAACACACCTGCAGGAATAAGCTTGGGCTGATGTAGCAATCTCCTTAGCACTGCACTGAATTCCTCCCTGCCATTTAAATAGAAATACAATGCATCTCACTACAGCGGGGAAGACAGCAACAGGGTGATCTGTGTACCTGCTCAGCCTACTCTGTTGATGGGGAATTGCAAGACCTCTACTCTATTTCTTTCCTTCTCTACTCTCTCTCCTTATGATTCTTTATCTTTAAATCAAAAGTGGACCAGGCAGCCCTGCAAATCGAAAACTCCATCAAATTAAGGCCGATCCTTTATAAAGTAGGGCACATGGCCACCCTATGTCGCCAGACATTGTGAACCATCTTGAGTTATATCACCTGTAATCATCCAGTTGTTCCTGGACTACAACTCCCATCATCCCTGAGCACTGGCCAGGTTGTTGACTTGGGATGGTGGGAGCTATAGTCCAGGAACCTCTGGAGATCCTCATACATTTCAGACTGCAGTTAAAGACACAGGAGCATGACCTAATTGAGAAGTAACAATCCCATGGATTAGTTGGCAAGAGTTAATGGATCCAGCTCCTGAGAAGGCTTCCGTAACTAGGCATGGCTTCTTTCTCACACACGCATACCCTGCCCCTACAATGCTGCAGAGACCAAAAATACACTTGGTGAGGGTTCTCTTTGTCCTACAAATCTTAGCAATACAATATTCCATTGTCTTGGACAGCCTTCGTCAAGCTGGTGCTCTTCAGATGTTGTTGGAGTCCATCTCCCATCAACCCCAGCCAGCAACCCCAATGATCAGGGATTTTCATTTTCATTTGTTTTGGCAATTTGTATCCTGCTTAATTACAGTCTTCACTAGGTGGGGTACAGAAGACTCAATACAATAAAAGATGCCCCTGACATTTTCAGGTTGGGCTGGGAATGTTCCCTGCCTGAAAGCCTGGAGAGATCCTGCTAGCCGGTGTAGACAACGCTGTGGTAGATCGACCAGTGATCTGACAAGGTATAATTCACCTTTTTATGTTCCTATGAAGGGTCATAGGTTTCTGAACCCTGTGCTAAATCTGGCATCCGTTGAATGAAAACTCATGGCTAATGAAAAAAGAGCTACTCCTCAGTCCCTTCCACATACAAAGTGCATCTAGGCCAGGGGTCCCCAAACTAAGGTCCGCGGGCCAGATGAGGCCCAAGGGACTCGTTTATCTGGTCTGCGGCGACCCCTGCTGCCCGCTGCCCGCTCTTACCAGCGCTGCGCTGTGTGGCTGCCCACTTCCAGGACGGAGGAGCACTGTAAATAGCTTGTGTGCATGCGCAAGCGTTATTTCTGGTGCACATCCAGATTGGAGGAGGCCCGTGCACATGCGCACAAGCTATTTCCGGTGCTCCTCCAACCTGGAAGTGCACCGGAAATAGCGTGTGCGCACATGTATGGGCACGCGCTCCCCCACCCTCCGGCCCGCTGCGCAATCAGTGCTGGAGACACTGGCCCGAGGCGCAGTAAGTTTGCTGACCCCTGATCTAGGCTGAATATACCCTTCCAGTCATTCATTCATTCAATCATTCATTCATGTTTATTTACTGCATCCAAGGTGTTCAACATGGCATACAAGGTCCTCTCTCTCTCTCTCTCTCCTGGAAGGTAGGTTGAACTGAGAGCTTGTGACTGGGGCCAAGGTAACCCAAGGAGCTTCATGGCTGAGTGGGGATTTGAACCCTGGTCTGCCATGTCCAATGCTCTAACCACTACATGGACGAGTTTCCTTTCTCTTGGAAATTTCACTCAATACAGCTGCCCGGCAGTTTGTTTTGAGAGCTCCTTTGGCTCTAGCAAGGCAGTGACCTTCAGAGCACCCTGAAATGGCCCATTAGTTTCTGTAGGCGCTTGAGGGGAGAGAAGGATGATGACTGGGTGCTTACGACTGAAAGCTTACTTGGCACGCAGCCCATCTGTGGCTGCCTTGATTTAATTAATGATTTACATTTTATTCATGTGTGATGGCTGCCAGCAGGGAATCATACCAGAAGTTAAACAGAGGGGCCTCTCCTTTGAGGCTGGATGTATAAAATCCAAGATCCGTCCTAATTCCCAATAATGGAAAGTTTAAAAAATCTTAAAGCTTCTACATGCTCCCCTGAATATCTACCAATATGTTTGTTTACTTATTTATTTTTATTGGATTTATATATCATCCTTCATCAAAAGATCCCTGAAGGGGATAAAATACAAGATGAAAGCACGAATAAATAGTTTAGCACAAACAAATACAGTGGTACCTTGGGTTAAGAACTTAATTCGTTCCAGAGGTCCGTTCTTAACCTGAAACGGTTCTTAACCTGAAGCACCACTTTAGCTAATGGGGCCACCGAGCCTTGCACAGTGCGGCATCAAAGGCAGGCTCCTCCTGAGTGCAAGAGAGAAGGAGCTGCAATTGTTGAAGCTGCACAGAACTGAGCAAAAGCTCCTTTCAAGGATACACCTTCTCCCACCAATGCATGTACGTTGGCCCAATGCGGCACCTCTGGCATTGGTAGTGCTTCCCTGGCCTCCCAGCAGTGGCATCAGTGCTGCTTACCAGGAGGGAGTCTGGGAGTCACTGAGCAGACACAATTCTGGAGCCAATATAGCGCTCCTTCTGGTGTGTTTGCACAGTGCCAACCTCCCCACTGTTAGAATTCCTGCTCCGTGATTGCAGTCATGGGATTGTTGTCTATCATATGACAGTATATGTTTTGACTCCACAGAGTGGGAAGTGACGAAGACAGGATGTTTGTGTTATTGTGTTCCATGAAGTGGGACTATTGTCCTTTGTTCTTTTTCTCTTTGCTGTCTGATGCTAGAGAGAGAGAGCCATGTTGCAGTGCTCCATGTGTTTTTATTTGTAAATAAAGTAGATTAGCCAAAATTCTGAGTTGCTGAGGTCTGTCACGCAAAGTGCACAAACTCTGTAGATCCCTAAGTGTGCCGATGTCTGTTGGCATCAGTCGCTGTGATGTTCGCGCAGAAGAAAGTTTTTGAAGCTCCCAAATGAAAGACCAGGAGGGAGAGAACATGCCAGTCGGGCATGCGTCTCTGCCAGGGTCCTACTCAAGTGTAGGCTGAACTCCTGACACCCACTGGCTTCTCCTTCCCACTCTCCCTCCTGGCAAGACACAGAAGCTCCACTGGTGGGAGGTCAGGAAAGTTCCACACCTCACTACCTTCTGCTGGAACTCTGAATCCTTGCCCCATCTATCAAAATAGGCAGCCCTTTAGCAAGTGCATTAGGAATTCACACCCTTTTATTTCTTATAGGAAACTTGAAGGAACACTCTTGTGTCCTTAAAAGGTAACAAGTGAAGCCCGAGAAATGTTTTCCCCCTACGTGTCGCAAGTTGTTCTTGTTGCAGGGGGTCCCTGTGCACTGCATCTCAAACACATCTCTGTTAGCACTGTGTACCTGCCTCAGAGAAATCATACCTTGGAAAGAACAAAAAGGTTGAATGTTGTTTTAATTGAATTTGTTTTCCATTTATTTCCAAGCTGTCAAGGGAGGAGCCTTTTTCAAGCTCACACATTCTTTGATTTGTCTGTACCTGATGTCTATTATCCTAATAATGAGGCCCTTTTTAAAAAAAATGAACAAAAGAAGCAAGCTTTTGTTTATAATTATTTTTTTCCACTGATTGTATCAGTGAATGACATAAAAAAAACTAAGATTAAAGGAACAGTATGCGTTTTTGATATCCAGCCCCAATTTGTTCCTGAAGCAATTTAGAAGTTTATTCCAATCAGTTGCAGCTAATAGATTCAGGGAAAGAGGAAGCCCCCTTTGAAACTAGTTTTTCCCCTTCTCTCCCTTCCCACCTATTTGCAATGGTTGCTGGTGTCCATTGGGGCTGGTAGGTGGTGCCAGAGCCAATGACAAGTACAATGGTACCTTGGGTTACAGACGCTTCAGGTTACAGACGCTTCAGGTTACAGACTCCGCTAACCCATAAATAGTACCCCGGGTTAAGAACTTTGCTTCAGAACAGAAATCGTACGGCGGCAGCGCAGTGGCAGCGGGAGGCCCCATTAGCTAAAGTGGTGCTTCAGGTTAAGAACAGTTTCAGGTTAAGAACGGACCTCCAGAACAAATTAAGTTCTTAACCCAAGGTACCACTGTAGAGCTAACCAATTCCTCACTTAAGAGCTTGGAGAGTCCCTACAGATCAGAGGAGGTGACACTAAAGTAGATGGAATGGACAATGTTGTTGTTGTTAAAAAACAAACACTCAAGATTTGGCAAGTCTCTGGAAGAAAGGAGTTCTGCTGTTGTAGATAGCCATCACCATTTAGGATATCTCTACAATTCCCTAGCCTAGCGGTAGACAACATGATATTCTCCAGATGTTGTTGGACCCAACCTTTAGTCTGAAGTAGTACAATCCAAAATGGACTTCATTATGTGATTCCACTGAATGATAGTCCCTTAAAAATGAAGTTCTATACCAATATACCTGGGATTAAGCTGCATTAAACTCAGAGGGATTAACTTTCAGAGTAGACATGTGTGCATAGCAGGGTAAGGTAAAAAAAAAAAGTAAAGGACCCCTGGATGGTTAAGTCCTGTCAAAGTGACTAAGTATAGCAGGGATGGGGAACCTGTGGACATCCAGATGTTGTTGGATTCCAACTCTCATCAGCCCCAGCTACAACGGTCAACGGTCAAGGATGATGGAAGTCGTTGATGAGCAACATCTGGAAGGAGCCTCCTTTGCTACCTCAACAGTAGGGCTTGTATCAAATGCGAGGGCAGTCTCATTGAAGTTAATGGGCATGACTACCTTAGGTTCATTAATTGCAATGGATCTCTACACTAAGTAAAACAATGTTCAACCCTGGCACATTCCCTGGCTGTGTTTTTCATGGAACTATCTGAGAGAGCCAGTCCTGATTTCATTGCTAAGCTGAAGGTTTGTTCTCATACCCCAGGAGCAAGTTTGATGTCCCCTTGGGCCTGCCTTGTGCCATCGCCTAACTAACCCGTCCCTCTGAGCTCTTTGAGGAGAGAGAGACACAAAACCAAACCGCTCTCTCCCGATCCATCCTCTTTGTACGCTGCCTCCCCGTTTGGCATGCTCATTATGACGCTTTTCTATCTTAATATATAGCATTATGTAAAATTATATTAAAGGTGATACTATCACAAAGAGAAAATGAAGGACTTTCTTGTTCCTTAACAATCCCCTTTGTGCTAAAGACAAAAAAAGCCGTAATCTTTTCCTTTTGTGAGATTTGATTTATGCTTTCTTTGTGGGCTTTAAAACACTTTAATTTTCTTTTCTATCTTTCTTTCTTTTTTTAAAAAAAAGAACATATAGTTCAAAACTTCTTGGTTTAATAAAAACTTGCAGGTGTGGGATTGTGTGATTTTTTTCACACAGCCTAGAGATGTAGAGTGGGCTTTAATCCAGTGATGTCACATGAATGGGACAAAGGCGGGTGGGCCGGCATGAGGTGAACAAAGATCTTTGTGATCCAGGAACATTAGGAACATAGGAATGATAAAATTGCAGAGATGGATGCCTTTAAAAGAGGCCTAGGAAAACTGGTGGAGGTGGTTATCAATGACTACTAGCCAGCGATGGTATCTATGTTCCGTTTCCACTGTCGGAGGCCATTCACCTCTGAATCCCAGTTGTTGAGAATCAAACACAGAGAGAGTGGCTGCTGCGTTTGGGTCCTGCTTGCTTCCCATAGGCATCTGGCTGGCTGCCGTGACAACCAGATGTTGAACTAGCTGGTATATTGGTCTGATACAGGCGAGCTTTCCTTATGTCCTTATGGACAGGGCATCTAGTGCAGGGGTGGACTTTGGTAATACGGTGCCCTGAGCGAGAGCAAATTCTGGCACCATCCTCCATGTGTAGGTTTCTATCATCATCACCATTATCATCCTCATGCCCTGAGCGAGAGCAAATTCTGGCACCATCCTCCATGTGTAGGTTTCTAGCATCATCACCATTACCATTATCATCATCATGTGTCCCCTTGCCTCGACTCCCTATGAGGGGGAACTGCCTGCACTGCCCAAAATCTGGTGCTGATCTAGTGGGGCAGGACCCAATTTCTGTGAGTTCTGGGCCCTTAAACTCTCTTGCTAATTTGTTTCCTGGAATTGGATAGGCAAGTCTGATCTAGGGTGGTGGCATTTTGTAAAACCCCTACCCAATGCAGCAATCACAGCAGATGGTTTTCCAGGGGAAGACCCCAGCAGAAGACCTCCAGCAAGGAAAATGTCTTCTGCTGGGACTATTTGTCTATCTAGCCCAGGCGATATGGTCTACTGCTGGAACTGCCACTGGTTTTTGAGGGTTTCAGGCAGTGTTATTTCCCAGCACCTGTGACTGATCCTTTAAAAAAAAACCAAAAAACTGGAGGTGTTCAGGATGTTGGTTATCCTGTATGGATGGTGCAGCAGATACCACAGTGGTCCTTCCCTATCTGCTCTGAGCATCTCCTTGTCCCCAGTGGAATTAGCATACACTTGGAGGTCTCGCCTCAGTTACAATCTGAGCCATGATTTCCTAAGGACACTGTCAAGGACACTGAACTTGATAGGGATCGCTTCTGAGAAAATCTGTTTGGGATTAAGGTGGCTCAAAGAGCAGCTTTGTGTGATTTTATCTGATCCACCACATTTGCTTCCCAAGCCTTCCTCCAAGGGCAGTAGGATGGGCATGTTTCCTACACTGCAGAGGACAGTCTTCTGTTTGAAGGGCTGTCTAGTCCAGGCATCCCCAAACTCGGCCCTCCAGACGTTTTGGGACTACAATTCCCCTCATCCCTGACCACTGGTCCTGTTAGCTAGGGATGATGGGAGTTGTAGTCCCAGAACATCTGGAGGGCTGAGTTTGAGGAAGCCTGGTCTAGTCTGAGCCCATTTTAAAGATGAAGAATCCTAAGAAGGGAGAGGGAGAGGGAGAAGGGGGGGTGGAGAGAGAGCAGGTACCACACCACCAGTTAGCATGGGAAGTAAACTGAGCAGGAATACAGGTCTCCTGGCCACAGTCTTCTTCCCCACTATGGTGAGATGCATTGCATTTCTGTCTAAAGGAGAGTCATGATTACCAAACTGGCATCTGTCGTTGGCATCCGTCTGTCTTGGGAGACAATGGAGTGTGCCTTTGTACATGTGGTCAAGCTGTTGGACGGTTGCAGTGCCTGCTGTGGCTGTAGAGACAGGTTTTGTTGCAGTTGAGGCAGATGAAGGCATCTGGTTGTGCTACTGCTTCTTCTCTCCTCCCAGTAGTCATTTCTCCTCTGGTACTGCTATGGATACACGACTTGACTGTCTGTCTCTGGGCACTGCGGTTGTCTGCAAGGGATTCCCACACGACAGGGATGATGTTACCAACCTTCACATCATGTTTCCAGACATCCTTGTAATGCAGAGTTGGTCTGCCAACTGGCCTAGTGCCGGAAGCCAGCTTCCTCCCAGGAGCATGTCCTCGGGGATCCTGCCCTCCTTCCATTCTGTGTGAACATGACCAAGCCAGTGCAGAGGTCGCTGAGTGTGAACATGCTGGGATTGTGGGCTTGGGAGACCACATCTTTGCTTGGAATTCTTTCCTGCCAGGTGATACCCCAAATCCTCCTGGCACAGCTCATCTGGGAAAGACTTTTATCTGAAGCCCCAGAGAGCCCCTGCCAGTCAGTGAAGACTGTTAGAATTCCTGCTCCATGATTGAAGTCATGGGATTGTTGTCTTTCACATGATGGTATATGTTTTGACTCCACAGAGTGGGAAGTAACGGAGACAGGATGTTTGTGTTACTGTGTCCCGTGAAGTGGGACTACTGTCCTTTGTTCTTTTCTCTTTGCTTTCTGATGCTTGAGAGAGAGGGAGCCATGTTGCAGTGCTCCGTGTGTGTTTATATGTAAATAAAGTAGATTAGCCAAAATGTTGAGTTGCTGAGGTCTGTCAAGCAAGGTGTGCAAACTCTGTGGATCCCTAAGTGTGCCGGTGTCTGTTGCCATTGGTCACTGTGATGTTCGGGCTGAAGAAAGCTTTTGAAGCTCCCGAACGATCCACCAGGAGCGAGGGAACATGCCAGTCGGGCATGTGTCTCTGCCAGGGTCCTACTCGAGTGTAGGCTGAACTCCTGACAAAGACAACACCAGGCAAGGTGGACCAATGCTCTGACTCAGTATAAGGAAGCTTCCTATGTTCCTAGGAGGGTGGGCCCATGGGCCTTGCTCTCCTACTAGCTACCTCGCCACCCTTGGCATAGCTAATTGCTCTTCTGTCTCCTCTGGAGCTGCATCATGTAAGTAAACATGTCTTGCTTGGCTGGTCTCTGGCTCAGCCCCTGCAGAGCTCTTCCCATGGCTTGCTGCCTGTGTACCAGTCTCCACACGTAATGATGCTCTGGCTAAGTGTCGGTCCACCAGCCTCCCAGAATGCCCGGGTTCCCTGCATCCTGCTGCCATCGTTTAGTGCAGATTTAGAGGCTGCCATTTACAACCCTCCCACTCCTGCCTTCGCTCCCATTTCCTGCTGTTCCCTCTGCAAATGATGATGCATTGCCCTAGCCTAGTGCCTGGGGCTTCAGATTCTCTCTGAAATATAATCAGAAGAAAATAAGGCCATTACATTTAAAAGGCAGAGTACATCATCAGCGCAGCAGTGATAGCCATGATTAAAATTAAGTCCCAGTGAGATCATAAAATGCATCTTGATATTTTTTTTTTAAGAAACCTAGATTTGTTACCAAAATAAAAATTACAAAATAAGGGGGGAAGCATTGGAATTACTGGACATATTTTTAAACAGATGAATCTGATGAAACACATTAGCCATACTAAATTCTTGCTCTAATATGGATTTTTAATTTTTATTTTTAAGTAACTTCCCTCCCCGTCTCAAAACTATAAGCAGGCAATCAATATTATTGTTTCGGCCAGCTTAGAAGCCACTATTCAGCTGTAAGCAGAAAATTAAAACTTAAACACATGGAGTAATATATGAGATAAGGGCAATAAGTGGATTTGACTATTCATCAACACAGTTTGTATCACTTAGCCCAGGGAGACCCCCTTTCCCAAGCACAGTTGATGAAGTTTCCCTTCACAAATCACAGCTGCTCATCTCACCAACAGGAAAACCTCAAATCAGCAAAGTGAAAATAGCTGAGGCCAAAAGTAAAGGAGAGAAAACTTTCTTTTCTTGGTCATATATTAGCTACGACTAACAATGGCCTAACAATGAGTGGAATAGTTCCCTGCAGTGCAATTTTTCTAAAAAAGAAGTGCTGGAACTCACCACGAACTTCTCCTTTGTTCGCTTAGAATGGCAATGGTGCTCACCTGTGAGCTCTGGCTGAAAAAAACCCTGGTTGTTTGGAAGTGTCGGAGGTCAAAGACCCATTACTATTTCTGCAGTAGGTTCCTTGTCTCCAGCATCCTAGAATCACCCAATCAGCATGAAAGGGGTTTCTTTTTCCAGCCACTTTTAGGCTTCCTTCCTCCACGTGAATAGGAGTTCACTTATTGAATACAGTGGTACCTCAGGTTAAGAACTTAATTCGTTCTGGAGGTCCGTTCTTAACCTGAAACTGTTCTTAACCTGAGGTACCACTTTAGCTAATGGGGCCTCCCGCTGCCGCCACCTCACGATTTCTGTTCTCATCCTGAAGCAAAGTTCTTAACCTGAGGTACTATTTCTGGGTTAGCGGAGTCTGTAACCTGAAGTGTCTATAACCTGAAGCATCTGTAACCCGAGGTACCACTGTAATAAGAATTATATGTCATGGGCGGGGTCAGGATTTTAGAGATGTTTAGGTGGGACATAGCTAAAAAAAAAGGTTGGGAACCACTGGCCTGGAGTCTTCCCTGTTCAATTCATGTATTTGTTGTTGTTTAGTCATTTAGTCGTGTCCGACTCTTCGTGACCCCATGGACCAGAGCGCCCCAGGCACTCCTGTCTTCCACTGCCTCCTGCGGTTTGGTCAAACTCATGCTGGTAGCTTCGAGAACACTGTCCAACCATCTTGTCCTCTGTCATCCCCTTCTCCTTGTGCCCTCAATCCACTTCGCGTACTATGCCAGTTTAATATGCAGCCGTGGAGTTTGCAAGATGTATAAACTTTGAAGCTCAGAAAGGCAGGGCATTGAATGGGCAAGAAAACAGACCCTGCTGCAGATCACACTCAAGCATCTGATGGCTGTCAGAAGTCCACATCTGTTTAAATACAAATGGTGCTTGCATGCCAGAGATTACTGCATCCGTATTATTTGTTAATCCGCTTAATTAATTAACTGGCATTGTACGGGATTTCCTGGAGCTGGGTTGAAAATGCACCTGGAAAGGAAAAGCAAGGAAGTGGGGGAGATCAACCAATGCTTATTTTCAAATTAGTTAATGTAAATGTAAATATGATTTTGCTGCCTAAATGCTTGGGTAAGGCTGCTGGAACAATGGATAGACTCACAGTCTGGCTTAAGCAGGAGATACTAATTAAGGAAAGCAGGTACGAGGCGAGATGGGATGCGAGTTTGTTCAACACAGTGTGAGCAGAACCACCTTGCCCACCTGACAGTACTCCATGGAAGATGGTGTGTATGTTTGTGTGTGGCCCGAGTGGGAGAGATCTAGTGGCTGAGTACAGCGCAGCAAGCAAAGGCAGGTGTAGGTTAAGAGTTTGCAAAGGATGGTGAAACATGCCAGAATTCTAATATGACAGAGCTATGCAACTTTTAGCCTACTGTATTTGCTCATTCATTCATTCATTCGTTCATTCTAGTTCTCTCTCCCCCTACCTCTCTACCTACCAGGGCAGCTATCAATACAGGCCTCTTTTTAAACAGGAAGGAGGTTTGTAGAGGATGGTTAAGGCACGCTAAGTGAGCCTGTAACAATTTTCTAACAAACAAGAACATGAGAGGAACCCTGTTGGACCAGACCAAAGGCCTATTAAGTCCAGCATCTAGTTCTCACAGGGGCCAACTACATGCCCATGGGAAGCACATAAGCAGGGCCCAAGTGTGACAGACCTCTCCCAATCTATGATTCCTGATAGCTGGTGTTCAGTGAGATACAGCCTTTGACAGTGGAGGTGGAACACAGTCATCATGGCTTGTGGTGTTGTTGTTGTTGTTGTTGTTGTTACCCCGCCCTGGTTTTCCCAGCCACTCTGGGCAGCTCCCAACAGAATATTAAAAACACGATAAAACATTAAACATTAAAAACTTTCCTAAACAGGGCTGCCTTCAGATGTCTTCTAAAAGTCAGATAGTTTTTTATTTCCTTGACATCTGACAGGAGGGTGTTCCACAGAGCAGGCACCACTACCGAGAAGGCCCTCTGCCTGGTTCCCTGTAACCTCACTTCTCACAGTGAGGGAACTGCCAGAAGGCCCTCAGCGCTGGACCTCAGTGTCCGGGTAGAACGATGGGGATGGAGACGCTCCTTCAGGTATACTGGGCCAAGGCTGTTTAGACTTTAAAGGTCAGCACCAGTGCTCAGAAATGTACTGGGAGCCAATGTAGGTCTTTCAGGACTGGTGTTACATTAGAGAAATAGTGGGCAGCTCAGGCCCTTTCTTCAGAAAAGGTGTTAAGAATTGTTTGGAGACCCCCTAATCCCCTCACAGAGCTAGAGTTCTCAGAGAGGTTTAACCATCAAAGAATGGGCTTGTCCGGGTTCTCACAAGGAATCTGGAAGATTGTAGCTTTGTGAGGGGAATGGGAATCTCCAAGCAACTCTCAGCATGCTTAACAAACTACATCTCCCATAATTCCTTGAGGGAAACTATGACATATTAAACTATAGTATCATAGTGCTAGAAATGTAGGGCAGGGATGTGGTTTCACAGAAGAAGAACAAATTCTAATGCACTTCCAGAGGAACAATGTTAATGAGAGAGTTTCTGTTGGCATACATCCTACCAAGAGGTAATGAACAGACCCCTCCCAGCACATTGTCATTCTATAAAGGGAAGAGTATAGCTAGAAGGAGGATCTCTCTCTCTCTCTCTTTCTCTCTCTCTCTTTCTCTTTCTCTCCATTTTTGAACTTCATAAGGTTGCTGAGCTTTCAGAACCCAGTGTTTCCAAGGTCCTAATTATGGGTTAGTATACTAAATTACCAATAAATTAGCGCTCCATTCCACCACTAGTAGACTCAAGTTGCAGGAAATTACCCAAATTAGATTCAGGTAGTGACATTCATCACCAGATGGAATGACGGTGGCTTAAACAAGATTTAGTGCCGCACCGCAGCGACTAATATTCAGAGCTGCAGTTGCAGAAAGGCAAGCGTCCTTTATTTGCACACACAGTAATTTTGACAGCATTAAAGTGCCCAGCTATGCTACAGCATTCGGCTGAACTATTGATTATTTAAGCGATGGGACATGACAGGCCGTGCATTTCTGAGAGATGACTGTGCACCTCAGGTGCCAATTGAGAGGGGCAAGGCTGACGGCTTAGAGAGACTTAGTGGCATTGCAAAATGAGGCTGCCGTCCTGGGCAATAATTACGGCAGGAGAAAGTGATGTGGCATCACTTTTTTTGGTCCACTTACAAAACCTCGTCGGTAGGCCAAAGATCTGCCGACGCGTCACAATGTCACTTCGAGTTGCATCCCCCTGTTTCCAAATCGGATGGGAGGGTTTGCCTGAAGGATGCTATTTTTACCAGGTAGTTAATATTCAGAGCAGGGATAGGGAAAGCTGTGGCCCTCCAGTTGGACTTCAGAGGCTCTCAGCCATAAAACCATAAGAAGAATCTGGCCCATTGCCCATCTAGTCTGGCATCCTCTCCTCATAGCAGCCATCTAGATGCCTGTGGGAAACCAGCAAGCAGGATTCAAGCACCAAGAGCTGTATCCTCTCCTGTGGTTTCCACCAACTGGTATTCAGAAACAACGCTGCCTCTAACTCTGGAGGCAGAGCATAGCCAGCATGAGAGCCAGTGTGGTGTAGTGGTTAAGAGCGGTGGTGTGATGGCCTGGGATTCGGACTCGGAGGCTGAACCTGAGGGATCCCAGCCTGCACAGGATTCCCCGCCTCCAGAACCAGCTGAGCCGGGGCTTGAGCCTGAAGGGTCCTCACCTGTGCTGGATCCTCAGGTGCAGGCACCAGCTGAGTCTGCTCTGGCCCCTGAGGGGATGGAGGACCCATTGCCTGCAGGTGCTCTTGCCTGCAGGTGACCTTGGGCTAGTCACACTTCTCTGAAGTCTCTCAGCCTCACTCACCTCACAGAGTGTTTGTTGTGGGGGAGGAAGGGAAAGGAGATGGTTAGCCGCTTTGAGACTCCTGAAGGGGAGTGAAAGGTAGGATATCAAGTCCAAATTCTTCTTCCTCTTCTTCTTCTTCTTCTTCTTCTTCTTCTTCTTCTTCCCATTGATAGCCCTCTCCTCCAGCACAGCCAATGGTTCAAAGATGAGAGGTGAAGTTCAGCAACAACACTGGAAGGCCACAGGTTCCTCAGCCCTGATTTAGAGGGTGGTTGCCAACCTCTGGCCTGCTAACCTTCACTCCTTGAGCACCACACCTCCAAATCAGTTCATTGAAAGAAGTGCTGACTAGCTCTTTTTACAACAACCGAATGTTTTATGGGACCTGCTCTCAGAAAGTATCTGAAAACCATCTGGTCCCACCTGTAGCATGCAGGCTTGGAAGCGTGTAAGAAATGAGACTAGGTCAAGGTCAATTGGTGGGTCGTGTTTTTTTTCATCTGTCCTTATTGCAGTTTAAAATCGCTGTCCAACTGCTGAAGATGATAGTAATAAACAACTCCATTAATGAGTGCCCTGTATATAAAAGAGAGAGAGAGTAGAGCAAGTATTTCTGCAAATACTGCCTTCTGGCTGGATGTCTACCAAGTTGACTCATTTTTCCAGGAAATGAGAGGGAGGCAAAAGGCCAATCAACTGGAGAGCACAATTTCTTTAAAAAGCCTATTAACAACCATAGTGCATCATGATTCCTATACTTTAGACTCATGATAATTTATTACTTTTGAGTTTTAAAAGGTACAACACAAGCGTATCTTAGAGACTGATAGATAGATAGACAGATAGATGATAGGTAGATGATAGATAGATAGATAGATAGATAGATAGATAGATAGATAGATAGATGATAGATAGATAGATGATAGATAGATAGATAGATGATAGATAGGTAGATGATAGATGATAGATAGATAGATAGATAGATAGATAGATAGATAGATGATAGATAGATAGATAGATAGATGATAGATAGATAGATAGATAGATAGATGATAGATAGATAGATAGATGATAGATAGATAGATGATAGATAGATAGATGATAGATGATAGATAGATAGATAGATAGATAGATGATAGATAGATAGATGATAGATTAGATAGATAGATGATAGATAGATAGATAGATAGATAGATAGATAGATAGATGATAGATAGATAGATAGATAGATAGATAGAGATAGAGATAGATAGATAGATAGATAGATAGATAGACAGACAGACAGACAGATAGATGATAGATAGATAGATAGATAGATAGATAGATAGATAGATGATAGAGATAGATAGATGATAGATAGATAGATAGATAGATAGATAGATAGATAGATAGATAGATGATAGATAGATAGATAGATAGATAGATAGATAGATAGATAGATGATAGATGAATGATAGATAGATAGATGATACATAGATGATAGATAGATAGATAGATAGATAGATAGATAGATAGATATAGACAGATGATAGAGATAGATAGATAGATATAGACAGATAGACAGATGATAGAGATAGATAGATAGATGATAGAGATAGATGATAGATAGATGGTAGATAGATGGTAGATAGATGGTAGATAGATGATAGATAGATAGATGATGGATAGAGATAACAGAGACAGAATTCTGATATATTTAAGTTATATTATGCAAACTGTAAATATTGAATCTTAGTTTGCAGCTAGAGCAAACCTTGCAATGAAGTAATTTATATGTTTAGATTTTTTTCTTAACAGGAGTTTGACAAGTCGGTGGGAGCTGTTTCAGCACTTGCCCAGGAGAGCTGGCTTCTCTCTATACATCAGAAGAAGCTGAAGACGCAGGTGTAAAGTAGAATTCATGGGTCTCTCCAGTTCAGTTTAAAATGGGAACACATCTTTAAAATGGAAACACAAAGGATCTGCATCACAAGACCATTGTGAGGACATGGAGATTGTAAAGCACTCTGAATTTCCAAGGTGCTGTATAAATAATGAGCCATACAGTAATACCTCTGGTTGCGAACTGTCCTCCTTGCAAATGCTTTGGGTTACGAGCTCCGCTAACCTGGAAGTAGCTTCTCCCAGTAGTGAACTTCGCCCCGGGACGCGAGCGAAAGTCGTGCGCCGGAGGCCCCATTAGCAAAAGTTGTGTGCCTCAGGTTAAGAATGGTTTCTGGTTACAAACAGACCTCCGGAACAAATTAAGTTCGTAACCGGAGGTACCACTGTAGTTGTTTTGAAGATCGGGCAATTGGGGTAACCACATCCATTCACAAGGAACAACAGATGCAAATACAGTAGTACCTCAGGTTAAGTACTTAATTCGTTCCGGAGGTCTGTACTTAGCCTGAAACTGTTCTTAACCTGAAGCACCACTTTAGCTAATGGGGCCTCCTGCTGCTGCCATGCCGCCAGAGCACAATTTCTGTTCTCATCCTGAAGCAAAGTCCTTAACCTGAAGCACTATTTCAGGGTGAGCGGAGTCTGTAACCTGAAGTGTATGTAACCTGAGGCGTATGCAACCCGAGGTACCACTGTACCTGGAAGTTCTTCAACATGGGTTACAGTCTTTCCTGCTAGGAACATCATAAGCTGCCTTGTACTGAGTCAGACCACTGCCCCACCCAGAACAGTATTGTCTAAACTAGGGATATACAACATGGTACCATCCAGATGTTGATGAACTACATTTCCCATCAGCCCAACTCAGCATGGCCAATGGTCAGGGACGATGGGAGCTTTAGTGCAGCAACATCTGGATGGCATCACATTGACTTTCCCTGGTCTACACATACTGGGAGTCCCTGAGAGCCAGTGTGGTGTAGTGGTTAAGAGCTGTAGTCTTGTAATCTGGTGAAGCGGGTTCGCGTCTCTGCTCCTCCACATACAGCTGCTGGGTGACCTTGGGCTAGTCACACTTCTTTGAAGTCTCTCAGCCCCACTCACCTCACAGAGTGTTTGTTGTGGGGGAGGAAGGGAAAGGAGATTGTTAGCTGCTTTGAGACTCCTTAAAGGGAGTGAAAGGCGGGATATCAAATCCAAACTCTTCTTCTTCTTCTTCACCAGGGTTTCGGAGAAGGGTTTTTCCCAGCCCTATTTGTCAATGCCAGGGGTTGAAACTTCTCTGCACGCAGAACGAGTTTTGCCCCTGAGCTACAGCCCTTCCCCAAACTATATGAGCAACCAGTCTGCTCTCTGGCTCACTTTTTGGAGAATACTATTCCCTGTAATTTCACATTCTTCCATTCATCATTCAGTAACTGGACATCTATGTATCATTTTCCTTTAATGAGCATTTTGCCATTCTACTAAAGGATCAATAGAGTATCCAGGAAGGAATTGCTTGTTTTTTTAAAAAATAAACTTGTGTTGCAAATTTATTAAACATACAAAGTCCAGGGGCTGGGAAGCCTTTATGATGAGTTGTAAACCAAAGCATCTGTTTTACATGCTATTTACCAGCAGTCAAATGGCCATTCTGCATCCCACCTGTTACTGGCGAGATTTCAAGGTTTCAAAATAACCATTTCCTCTAGCCAGAGAAATAAAGGCCTGGCCGGTTTGTTAGTGTCAGATGGCACAGAATAGGTTGGTCAAACAACCTGAATTAATTTCATGTAAGGAAAAAGTAGAGCAGGACAGGCTGTGGGTGGTGTGGAGAGAACAAGTCCATCGAGGTAAAATTCCAAAGAATTATAGAGCTACATCTTGCTCTATAGGCAATATCAACCTTCCCCATGAGTTTCAAGGGTAATGACTTCAAGAGAAATAAGTGGCAGAGAGCATAAGAATAGCCTGCTGGATCAGACCAGTAGGCAATCTGCATCTGGTTCTCAAAGTAGCCAACCAGATCCCTGTAAGAAACCCCCAGCACAGGAACGCTTTCCCCTCCTGTGATTTCCAGGAACTGGTATTCAGAGCTGCCTCCGTGTGTGGTGAGAGCCACTGTGTCCGTGTGTCCATGTCAGCCAGTGTGGTGTAGTGGTTAAGAGCGGTGGACTCGTAATCTGGGGAACCGGGTTCGCTTCCCCGCTCCTCCACCTGCAGCTGCTGGGTGACCTTGGGCCAGTCACACTTCTCTGAAGTCTCTCAGCCCCACTCACCTCACAGAGTGTTTGTTGTGGGGGAGGAAGGGAAAGGAGATGGTTAGCCGCTTTGAGACTCCCTAGGGTAGTGATAAAGCGGGATATCAAATCCAAACTCCTCCTCCCTCTCCTCCTCCGAATGTGGAGCCATCATGTCTAGCAGCCATTGATAATCTTGACCTCCATGAATTTGTCCAAACCTCTTTTAAAGCCATTCAAGTTGGTGCCCATTACTGTTTCCTGTGGCAGCAGGTTCCATGGTTTAACTCTGTGCTGTGTGAAGAAGTGCTCTCTTTGATCTGACCTGAATCTTCCAACATTCAGCTTCTTCTTTTTTTAAAAAAATAATAATTTTCAATGCAATTACAAACATAAAATCCAAAAGAAAAAAACAAAGCAAAACAAAACAAACATAAACCAAAAAAACACACCTACAAAGAAAGCCATGCCATCATAATAATCTTTACGTATATATACACATATTGACTTCCTTCCTCTGTTTTGAGACCTCAGGTTTTTTTAATCTTTCTGAATTGTTGTGTCTAATGTAAATTACCTCTATCTTTATACCTTTTGCAAAGCCTCATTTGTTACATACCGATATACTTACTCCAGAACAATGTTTTTTCATATATTCTTTAACACAATCCTATTCATTTGCTAATTTTTTGGTCCGATTGTCCCCTTAAGAATGCTGTGAATCTTGCCAAATTTGTATATTCAAAAAGTTTAATTTGCCATTCTTTTATTGATGGGATTTCCCCCCCTCCATCCAGTTTTTTGCTATGAGCATCTTGGTAGCTGTTGTCGCATAGACGAATACTTTCCTTTGATTGCCAGGAATGTTGTTGTAATTGTAGCTAAAAGGAATGCCTCTGGTTTTTTACTAAAATATATTTTAAACTTCTTTTTGATTTCTTCATATATTTTATTCCAAAATTACTTAATAGGTCGGCATTCCCACCACATGTGAAACATTGTTCCTATTTTTTTCTTGCATCTCCAACAGGTATTTGATTTTGATTTGTAAATTTTTGCCAATTTTACCGGAGTTAAGTACCATTGGTACATCATTTTTATCAAATTTTCTCTGATTGTATAACATGCCGTAAATGTGTATTGCATTTCCATAATTTCTCCCGTTGATCCAGCTGAATTGTGTAACCTATATCCCAAACCTCTTTTAAAGCCATTCAAGTTGGCGCCCATTACTGTTTCCTGTGACAGCAAGATCCATGGTTTAACTCTGTGCTGTGTGAAGAAGCGCTTTCCTTTGTCCTGAATCTCCCAACATTCGGCTTCATTCGTTGTATGCTTTGCACGTTCACCCTTGAGAATATCTCCTGGTAAAGGACCACAGGTGTCAGCATGGACCTCTACATGAGATGCTGGAGAACATATTTTAGAGAAGACAATATTGGGTGTAGGTGGACAGCACAGGGCAGGTTGCTACATTCGCCTGCCATCCTAGAGGAAGGGATTGCATTACAGTGGTACCTCGGGTTACATACACTTCAGGTTACATACGCTTCAGGTTACAGACTCCGCTAACCCAGAAATATTACCTCGGGTTAAGAACTTTGCTTCAGGATGAGAACAGAATTCGTGCTCCAGTGGCACGGCGACAGCAGGAGGCCCCATTAGCTAAAGTGGTCTTCAGGTTAAGAACAGTTTCAGGTTAAGAACGGACCACTGGAACGAATTAAGTACTTAACCCAAGGTACCACTGTACTGTACTGTGCTACACTAGACCTTACAAAGTCAACAACATGAATCTCTAAGGTTTCTGAACAATAATGGGACCAAGGGACAGTCAAGTCTAGGTATGGGGAACCTAGTGCCCTGTAAATGTTATTGGACTCTCTGATGATCAGGGATGGTAGGAATTGTGGCTCAGTAACATCGGGAGGGCCACTAGTTTCCCCGCCCCAGATGATTTTGCTCAATATAATCAAAAAGTGAAATGTAAAAAAAAAGAAAGGTAGCAGTTACATTGCTTGTATCTGAGAGCACAAACCCTGAAATTGGTGTGGCTTGATGGTAGTCAAGAGCAGATTGGGAGCACCCCAATTATTAACTTACCCACCTTGAGCACAGCATCTGAAGTGGAAAAAGATGGTATATATTTTAAAACTAAATAAACAAACCAAGATAACTTTACATAATGATAAAGCCTGCTGAAATCAATTGAACTAATATGTTCTTAAGTCTTGATTGATATTGATTGATTGATTGATTGATTGATTGATTGATCTCCGCAAGATGCTGGTGCTAGGAGATGGACAATGAGCAGAGATTCTCGTGTTTCTACCTCCACTCTTATACTCCTTTGTCCCTTTCTTTACAAAGTCCTCCTGGGTTTAGTGTTTTAATGAGGTTGGGGATGTTTCAAATAGTTTTTAAATTGTTGTGTGTAAACTTTTTATTAGTTTTGTATGTCAGGTGTTTCTTTTAAGGGGAGAAGGTCGGGGCTGCCTTGGGAGTGGGCCCTGGCCAATATAATGTCTGGGGCAGGTACCACTAGGGTGGGCGCAGTGGGACACACCATCTCAGTGATCTTGAACAGGAGGAGGAGTGTGCTTTTATATTCTGCTGGAAGCCACCCAGAGCGGCTGGGGCAACCCAGTCAGATGGGCAGGGTACAAGTAAAAAATGTTGTTGTTGGAATCAAGCATTGATGGCTTATTCTTTGAACCAGTCTAGGATGTGTTGAATTTTTCAACTTCCAAATTCCAAAAATGAGGAGTGCTAAAAACTTGTAACATGGCATTGAAATTCAAAAGATACTTTGGCTAAATTAATATAATTTAGTTTTGCTTGGTAAGTAAAATGTGTGTAAAATTGCATAGAAATAATTAAAAATGATTGCCAGGTACTTGTAGTTATATTATTATTATTATTATTATTATTATTATTATTATTATTATTATTATTATTATTATTTAGCATTACCTGACATTTGCAGAAGGTAAAATAATAATCCTTTGCTCTTCCAAAAGTAGTTGTACGTGCTTCTTCATCAAATATAGACTTACCAATCTAAATGTTGTCAAATCACAAAAAATAATAGCAGATCTGAATTCCTCACACCCAGAAACATATTTTTAGATAAAGGTAAAAGGTAAAGGACCCCTGGACGGTTAAGTCCAGTCAAAGGCGACTATGGGGTGCAGCGCTCATCTTGCTTGTCCCGAGAAAATCACTATTCTGCATTCAGAACGCACGGCCATGTATATTGTATTTTAATGTGAATGTGGGAAGCTCATGTAGCGATGGAAGAAGCATGGTATATTTTTGCTTCTAGATCCCCGTTTGCAGAGACTTTGTCAACTCTCAGGGGTAAAGTGAAGCATATACAGAAATGATGTTTCAAAGAACTTGGATTTTCCCATCACAGCACAGGTTTCCAGCAAAGGTCTTGGCGAAGATTGCAATTAAGCCATAAGAATGGCCTTATCACTTGTGTGTGCTGCCGGGTTTCATATCTTGGGAAGGCAGGCAGAGAGCACTCGCATTACAAACATAGCTTTGGCATCATGCGGTTTCTGAATATATCAGAGGCCCGTTTACACTGATGAACTCATACCTGCTGACATTCTTCAAGGACCTCACAACTGGTATGGATGCTTTTCAGCCACAAAACGCTGGAGGGATTGATTGGAGTGGTCTCTCGAGCTTTTCTAAAGGGAAGGAAGGAAGAGATTCAGAGAAAGCTCTGGCTAAAAAGTCGCAGTCCTCAGTTGCTGAACTCTCGGAGCTTACTGACACTTTTCATACAAATGCATGGGACTGGAGCCCAGTAGCCCTTTATGTCTATTTTCTTAACATCTACAAAGCAAACTTTTTAAAATGCACACAGGTTGGACAATTCAGCTGCTATAATCTGAGTGGCTGTGCAGTCAAATGGGGCCAGACTTATTTTTTCGTGGATGGGGGTAATTCTATTTATATACAGTGCTGCTTTTCCAGAAAAAGAGGTGCCAGAATTCACCATGAATTCTCTTATATTAGGGACGCTGGCGGTGCTGTGGTCTAAACCACTGAGCCTCTTGGGCTTGCCAATCAGAAGGTCGGCAGTTCGAATCCCTGCAACAGGGTGAGCTCCCGTTGCTCTGTCCCAGCTCCTAGCAGTTCAAAAGCACACCAGTGCTAGTAGATAAATAGGTATCACTGTGAAGGGAAGGTAAATGGCATTTCCGTGCACTCTGGTTTCCATCCCAGTGTCCCGGTGCACCAGAAGCAGTTTAGTCCTGCTGGCCACATGACCTGGAAAGCTGTCTGTGGACAAACACCGGCTCCCTCAGCCTGAAACCAAGATGAGCGCTGCAATCCCATAGTTACTCCTGACTGATTTAACCATCCAGGGGTCCTTGACCTTTTTACCTTTCTCTTATAACGGCAATGGTGCCTGCCTGAGAGGTGCCAGAACTGAGTTGTGAAGAGCTTGGGCTGGAAAAAAAGCCCTGTTTATATCCCACCTTTCTCCCAGTGCAGAAGCCAAAGTAGCTCAAAGGCTCAATAATGGGACTGATTGCCATGAACACTGACATATGTGCCTAGGTTCCCCTATAGTCATCTATGGAGCATGCGGGGAGGGTGCTGGTGGTAGTAGTTAAGTTGCTTCTCTAACGTAAGGAGTGTTTGAGTCAATGGTTAGAACCTAAAAATACAGGGTTGGAACACATCCCAAGGGTCATCTAACCCAAAAACCTGCAATGGAGGAATCACAGCTAATGATGAAAAGATGGTTATCAAAAAAAAATCTATTAGGAACATAGGATTCTGCCTCAATATACCTGAAGGAGCATTTCCACCCCCATCACTCAGCCCAGACAATGAGGTCCAGCTATGAGGCCTTCTGGTGGTTCCCTTATTGAGAGAAATGAGGTTACAGGGAACCAGGCAGAGGACCTTCTCGGCAGTGTCACCTTCCCTGTGGAACACCCTCCCATCAAATGTCAAGGAGAAAAAGGACTACAAAACTTTTAGAAGACATCTGAAGGTAGCCCTGTATCGGGAAGTTTTAAATGTTTGACGTTTTATTATGTTTTAAATGTACAGGAAGCTGCCCAGAGTGGCTGGGGAAACCCAGCCAGATGGGTGGGGTACAAATAAAATCATCTTCACCATCATTTTTATTATCATTATTATCATTATTATCATTATTGTAACAAGTCAGACCACTTGGTCCTTCTTCTTTAGCTTTCACTCGTAGCTGAGTAAGATTGTCTTCCACACACTGTTTTAACAGTGGGTCCGTACGTGACAATGGAGGCCAATTCTGGATCCATACGTCCTTCCACAGTGGGGACATAGGTTTTCGGGTGGGAGTTGATCACGGTGAGGGTTTGCCAAACATGCCTTGCTCTTAGCACGTTTTTCCCTTGTGTCCTGAGTTTGAGCATCTTCAAAGTCCATGACACCTTTGGTAAAAGCTGTTCTCCAACTGGAGAGCTTGCAGGCCAGTGTTTCCCAGTTGTCGGTGTTTATACTACATTTTTAAAGATTTGCCTTGAGAGGGTCTTTAAACCTCTTTTGTTGACCACCAGCATTACGCTTTCCATTTTTAAGTTGAGAATCTAATGAATTGTCTACACTGGCCAGGAGCAGTTCTCCAGGATTTCAGACAAAGGTCTCCCACAACCCTACCTAGGGATGCCAAGGTGTGCTCTACCTCTGAGCTACATGTTCTACCATTGCAGTGTAGGTCTCAATCATGTCCCTTTCCCAGGTTCCTTTGTTCCTTTGAATTACTCATGTCCTGCTGGACCTTAACAACACACTCAGAAACCATAACAACACATTGCATTTGGCTTGGGCTAATCCGAGGATTCTTTCAGGCTAAAGAAACCTCAGCACAAGCAAGGAGGCAGATTGAGACTATATTGCTCACTCACTCCATCATGGTAATATCTTGCAACAGTGCCAGCAAAAGCCACCTGTGCCAACAGTTTAAATTAGAGTTTCATGGCGCCTCTCCCAATTTCCATTGGTACAAGTGAAAGGAGAAACTCATTATATTTTGATTTTCTCTCCCTGTGGCCAGGTTGTTTATTTTAGGCACTTCAGCATGTGATACACAGAGGAAAAGCTGTGCTGAATGAAGTTGTGAGTTGCACTGTTGCCCCCCTGCATTTTCTTGCATGAAATGGCCAGGAAGCTGTGCTTTTGTGACAACAGCTGGAAGTCCTATTTCCTTAGCATTGTGGTACGATTTAGTGTTATCTTAATGTGATAACAAGTGTAGCCTGAATTATTTTTAGCAGGAAACACAATATGTGCTAATGAATAATAAAGGCTACGTGCAAAAGCATTAGCCGGCTTGTGACAGCTCCTTTTTGAGCCAATTATCACTTTTATTAATATGCCAGTAATTCATAAGAACTTCAAGTCCAATAGCAACATGTAGCACAGGACATGAATTTAAACTACCTACCATATAAAACGGGACTATTTAGGGAACAAGTCATCTTTGAGCAAATGTCCTCCTGTAATACTCTCAAATCTATAATTGAGCTTTGATGGGGATGGGGAGAAATACGTTCCAATTTGCATTAGAAAGTGAACCCACCTAAACTGCATTTTCTGTACCAAAAAGTGAACTGAAACACTTATTCCAAATTCACGCCTCTCTGAATTTTGTAATGCAGTCCGCCCACCATGCAAAAAAAAGAAGGTGTATATTAAGGGAAATTGTGCACAAAAATGAGCATGCAATGTGCAAAGTGAAACCTCTTAGGGAAATCAGCTTGTAAAAATGATGTTTGCAAAAGTTAGGAGAAATGTACATGGAGATGAATGTTCACAATTTTTTTCAAAAAGAATTTTTGCTAACTGACGCAGGAATGTGGTGAACTAAACTTAAAATTGAAAGATGAGAAATGAGCGATATGGAGGTTGAAAGATTCTTCCATCCCTAGGTTGTCATAATCGTTTGTCTCAGCAGCCCTGGCAGACATAGCAAGGGTTCAGCTCAGGAGGTAGCATGCGCCCTGTTGTCTTAAACATAGACAGATATACCAATTATCTTAAATAGCTTGTTGATTGTACTGTTCACCTGACATGCTGGCTGTTGGTTCACTATAGCGCCTCATTTCCACAAGTGGCTTTTGGTCCAAACATATTCATGCTGTTTCAGTGCTGATCTCCTTGGTACCATTGGCCTTCCACTTCTTTGCTTTCGTTGTCCTCAGTCTCACCTGCCCACTCTGCCATTTAATTCTACAACCTGGGCGATCCATGTGATTTTGCTGATGAAGGGTGATCTCCAACTAAGCAGACCTACTATAACCATTCAGTTTAAATCCGTTGATTTCAATGGGTCTGTGCCAGTAGTATAGAACCTCCAGTCTACAGGCTTAATTAGAACCACGAGGCCGTGTTGGCCAAGCCATGCCCACCTTTCCTACACCTGACATCATATAGGTAAAGATTAGGCTGGGCCAAAAGGAGGTTTGCAGCTCATTGCCAGAGCTTTCAAAGAGCTGTGCACTGGGCTTTGCAAGCACCACCCATATGGCCTGAAAAGCCATACACTTCACAAAGCTCTGGGTCTTTACTTTCAAACTATGTGGGCAGAAATGGGCCCCATGATGCCATTGCGATGTCAGGTGATTGTTCAAAATGGATGGGGAGACGAGGATCTGGCCCACCACTCAGTCTGGTTCCCTACTCCTGGTCTACACTGCGTACAGCTAAAGCTGGATGTTGTTCAAAGCCTTAATGCTATATTTCATTTATTTATGAAGAGGATATATATCCCACTCATCTATTGCTACAGCAATACTAACCATAATGGGTGTTTTGCTTAAAGCAATCCTATAATGTACCACAAACCAAAACAAAGCTCACAATTAAAATGGCGAAAATAGGAGACAGGGTAAACGGCAGATAAAAGCACTTCATAAATCAAGGAATCTAATCAGGTCATAAAAACCATCCAACCCAGCAGGTTAAATGCCTGCCAAAATAAAAAATGTCTTAACTGGGCAGAAAGAAGCCAAGAGAAACAGGCCAAACAGGCCACCTGCCGCAAGGAATTGCACGACCACAATCTACACCCAGAGGTTGGACCTCAACCACCTAGGGAGACCATGCAGCCTAGGGAAGTCCTTTATTTGAAGGGTTGCTTAGTCCAATTCTTTCCAGATTTGTTCCTCTACATGCAGATGCAGATCTGTGTTCTTTTGTCCTCTTTTTTGACAATGCATTCCCTGTATTGGTCCGTCACATGCAGATTCCATACAACTGAGCATACCTGAATACGATGAAAGCAAGCAAAAGCAATTGAGGGCAAAGGCAGTAATGGCCCAGAACAAGGGAAGTAGTGCTGAGAAGCATGAACCAGGGGGGACCAAAAGATGCCAAACACCATTGGGAGAATGCAGAGGTATTCTCAAGCCAAACATCTGTATTGTTTCAACATTGCTTGGCAAGAAGAGTTGTTGTTGTTGTTGTTGTTTAGTCGTGTCCGACTCTTTGTGACCCCATGGACCAGAGCACGCCAGGCACTCCTGTCTTCCACTGCCTCCCGCAGTTTGGTCAAATTCATGCTGGTAGCTTCGAGAACACTGTCCAACCATCTCGTCCTCTGTCGTCCCCTTCTCATTGTGCCCTCCATCTTTCCCCAAATCAGGGTCTTTTACAGGGAGTATTCTCTTCTCATGAGGTGGCCAAAGTATTGGAGCCTCAGCTTCAGGATCTGTCCTTCCAGTGAGCACTCAGGGCTGATTTCTTCAGAATGGAGAGGTTTGATCTTCTTGCAGTCCATGGGACTCTCAAGAGTCTCCTCCAGCACCATAATTCAAAAGCATCCATTCTTCGGCGATCAGCCTTCTTTATGATCCAGCTCTCACTTCCATACATCACTACAGGGAAAACCATAGCTTTAACTATACAGACCTTTGGTGGCAAGGTGATGTCTCTACTTTTTAAGATGCTGTCTAGGTTTGTCATTGCTTTTCTCCCAAGATGCAGGTGTCCTTTAATTTCGTGACTGCTGTCACCATCTGCAGTGATCATGGAGCCCAAGAAAGTAAAATCTCTCACTGCCTCCATTTCTTCCCGTTCTATTTGCCAGGAGGTAATGGGACCAGTGGCCATGATCTTCGGGTTTTTTATGTTGAGCTTCAAACCATATTTTGCACTCTCCTCTTTCACCCTCATTAAAAGGTTCTTTAATTCCTCCTCATTTTCTGCCATCAAAGTTGTCATCTGCATATCTGAGGTTGTTGATATTTCTTCCAGCAATCTTAATTCCAGCTAGGGATTCATCCAGCCCAGCCTTTTGCATGTTGCAGAGTAATTCCCCCCAATACCATCGCTGATAATTTGTTTGAGTGGCTCAAATATAAATGAAAATTATATAATATTTGGTGCAGTCCTCTTTTATATAAACATAAGATTTACATGAAAGCCACTATTAAGATATTGCAGTGTTTTCAGTGAGTTAATGGATACTCTTTGCCTCTTTATGTTGCCTCTTTTTGCAGAATATGATACAACAGTTTCCCTGAACTTATACCCAATGTATATGTGATGTGTGTGTTTGTGGATAGGGGCAAGTATAATTTTTTGCTTGTCTCTTTAGAGGAGCACTTGACATGTGTCAGACACATCACAGCTGTGTAGAATTCCTCCGTTTCAAGTAAATGTCAAAGGGGTTCCTCTATTGAAAATAATCAATGTCTTTGACGGATAAAAAGAGGTAGGACAGTGACATATTTAAATACATCCTGACAGCCTTTTAACTGTACCTTTTTCTGTCAGTCTATAGGGTTTGACTTTTAACTGGTGCCCAGGAGAAATATGACTGGCTATACAGCCCTGAACTTTCAAAAGATGGGATGGTAGACTGAAGTACTTTCCTAATTTCTATTCAAAGTTAACTATATATATTTTTTAATATTTAATTGCTCATTTTAATACCTTTGTCAGATTTTTATTTTTAAAAACTCTCCTCAAGGTTTCCTCAGAGAACACCTTTCCCCCTCAGCTCCTTTCGACCCTGATTAGGAAGGCCCCATATTGGAGGCTAAAGCTGTCACCTCAGCGAGCTTCTGCTAGCACCCCTTTAGGATTGACAGTTGGGTTTCATCAAAAGCTCATCTGCTCACTCTTGAGAGACAAGCGGAGAGTGAAAAGAGGTTATTAATATATTGATTATGAAATATTCAAGCACTTACCCATACAAGACAAAGGTGAGTCAAGAGTAATTTCATTAAAAATACTTCTTACCAAATTCAGTTTTAATAGATTCCTTTACATCCTAACACCCAAGACCTTCACATTTTTTGTACTGAGGGCAAGACATTCACGGGATGGAGAACATGTGGGTCCAATTCTGCCTGGTGATCATTGGAGCTGGTGAGAAAGAAAGCAGGGAGTCCAACAGTAGGTGGCGCCAGAGCCAATGACAGGCAGAGTCAACTGGGGTCTGGTTCACACTGTACGTTTAGAACACTATGATGCATTTATTTATTTATTTATTTATTTATTTATTTATTTATTTATTTAATTTATACCCCACCTTTTTCTCCAAAGAGCTCAAGAGAAAGGTAGGATAAGCTGAGAGGCAGTGACTGGGCCAAGGTCACCCATGAGCTTCATGGCTGAGTGGTGATTTGAACGCTGGTCTCCCAGGTCATAGTCCAGCACTCTAACCATTATGTTTTAAACAGTCATAGCAAAGGCTAGGTAGGATCAATCCATTTTCACCTTGGTACAATGTGCTATCCCTCATACTCAAACCCAACAGCATCTTGGGAGCCCCAGTAGTGAGCCGCTGAAGTTATATGACCACTTGGCCACATTCATATTGCAGATATTAATATTGTACAGCTTGAAGAAATAGGATGCATAAAAACTGACTCCTCTTGGAACAAAAATTGTCCAGACCCATAAATATAATTCACAACTTTACTAACAGAATCTTCTTCATAACAGGTACAAAAACAAACAATGATACATCCAAATAATTCCATAAGACATATACTTGTCAAAGGATAGGTTCATCTTCTAAGTAATATTACATAGCTCCAAAAAGAACTAAAATCAAGTGTAGTTCTCTCTCTACAGCCTGCAGCTGTTTTCTCTCCTTGAAAGGCTCATTTGCTCATATTTGTCCCACTTTGGTTGGGAAGAAAAGAACAAAGGCAACTCCCTTTAAAATGGTGATTTGCAACTAAATGCCTTCCTCATGTGATCTAAAGTTAAACACCACATGTGAGCTAGCTACGTAAGAAATTCACGTGCGGCCAACTTGAGCACAGATTGAAATGCAGCTATCAACTGCTCCCCAATTTCACAGGGATGTTTCCACCGGGGGGGGGGGCATACACAGTTCTATAATCTATGATAAAATGTATTTTTTATTTTATTTTAAAAATGTGTTTTGGAGGGAATGCATAGAAAAGCATGCCGAAAAACGTAAGTTTTGGGGAACATGTACAAAATGTTTGTGCTGAAGGGAAATGTGTATAATTTGCATGCACAATTTCGGGGTTTCAAAATATATCTATCCATCCCAGCAACAAAGGAGATGTACCTGTTACTGCTCATGTATGAAAATGACACAGAATGGAAACTAGTTAATCCCTACCTGTGCTGTGAACAAGAAGTGCACCTCACTCCTGGGCATTCCTCTATTGTACAGCCATTCGTCGGCCATCTGTGTTTCAGTGCTGCACTTTGACTGCTTTCCTTCAAAGCACCTGATAACTTGCTTGACACCTCGAAGAGTTTCTTAAAATATTCCTAAACCTTTGGCATCCGTTCCTACCTTGGACCTCATGCATAAAACATTTATCCAGTCAGCAGCTTTAGGCAAGAGGAACAGCCAGGTTCCATCCATCAATGTCAGCCGCTGAATTACCGAGTGATTTAGGATCCTTTAATAACTCTTTTTCTTTATGACTATATTAGTAAACAATCACAATACTGCTGGCACCTTGTGGGGTTTTTTTGGGGGGTGACGTGTATTTTTAGCATCATCAAAGCCTCTTGATATGGTCCTTCCTCGTTAGCATCCTTATTTCACAATTTATTGAATTATTTTTTTTATTTGTGCCCCCGAAATGCTTTTCATTTCACAGAAACAGTAATGTTTCGTTTGTTTGTTCTATCGCCCTTCCTTGATTTTTTTTTTTAAATCATATGTGAAGGTCAACCAAACCAATTCACACGATCTCTGCTGGGATTAAACAAGCAAGCAAAACTCAGGGAAAAGTCAAGGTTAAATATGGGCTTTACACTACCAATTATACGTTTCATTCATCACCGATCAAAACAGTGAAAGGTTGTGCTTTTGGGAAGACTCTTAATAGAAGGCAAGTGAATAGGCGGCGGGCTGGGGGGGAGGAATCATTGCACGACAAGGCTTCTGCTGTTGTCCAGCTCCTATGAGCTGGGATCAATTCACCCTGTCAGGTGATGCACAAGGCAAGTTCAGCACCATTCAAATAGGCACTAAATTAATAAATATGCAAAGTGTCTCAGAGCACATCCTTTGCATGCAAAAGCTCCCAGGTTCTATTTCCAGTAATTCCAGGTAGGGGTAAGAAATTTCCTTCTCTGAGATCCTGGAGATCAATGAAGACAATAGGGTTGCCCACAGACCCCACCCACCCATCGGAACCCGCCATGTGGCCCTGAATCAGGTCTATTCACTCCTGAGGCCACCTACCCTGTCTGAGTTCCATCCACAAAACAATTGAGAGGGTGGGGCTATTTTTAAAAGGGAGGTTAACCCCTGTTTTAATGTACAGCCCAAACAGACTTTCAAAGTTATGTGCCCATGGAACATGCTCTGTCTTCATTGGGGTGTTTTTGTGTGTTTTTCTTCCATAAGGTTTTCTTTGGGGGGAGGGATACGGCCTCAGTCCAGTATATCTGAAGGAGCGTCTCCACCCCCATCATTCAGCCCGGACACTGAGGTCCAGCACTGAGGGCCTTCTGGCGGTTCCCTCACTGCGAGAAGCCAAGTTACAGGGAACCAGGCAGAGGGTCTTCTCGGTAGTGGCCCCCGCCCTGTGGAATGCCCTCCCACCAGATGTCAAAGAATAATAAACAACTATCTGATGTTTAGAAGACATCTTAAGGCAGCCCTATTTAGGGAACATTTTTATGACTGATGTTTTAATGTATTTTTAATCTTTTGTTATCTTTGTTATCTTTTAGTGATGTATGAAAGTGAGAGCTGGACCATAAAGAAGGCTGATCGCCGAAGAATTGATGCTTTTGAATTATGGTGCTGGAGGAGACTCTTGAGAGTCCCATAGACTGCAAGAAGATCAAACCTCTCCATTCTGAAGGAAATCAGCCCTGAGTGCTCACTGGAAGGACAGATCCTGAAGCTGAGGCTCCAATACTTTGGCCACCTCATGAGAAGAGAAGACTCCCTGGAAAAGACCCTGATGTTGGGAAAGATGGAGGGCACAAGGAGAAGGGGGACGACAGAGGACGAGATGGTTGGACAGTGTTCTCGAAGCTACCAACATGAGTTTGACCAAACTGCGGGAGGCAGTGGAAGACAGGAGTGCCTGGCGTGATCTGGTCAGTGGGGTCACGAAGAGTCGGACATGACTAAACAACTAAACAACAACAATCTTTGGTTAGAAGCCGCCCAGAGTGGCTGGGGAAACCCAGTCAGATGGGTGGGGCATAAATAATCAATTTATTGATATTATTCTTTATTTGCAGCCCTTTGAGTGGCCCCAAGCATGCTGATGTCTCCCTTCTTGCGCCTGAGGGGATGCTGTCTTTGCTACATAAGAACTGACACTTGGAGAATGGGTCTGCTGTTAGCATACAGGGTAATGGTCAGTTGGTAGAGCATTGGGACTCTTGATCTCAGGTGGGTTTGAGCCCCACATTGGGCAAAATATTCCTGCATTACAGCGGGTTGGTCTAGATGACCCTCATTGTCCCTTCCACTCTAGAATTCTGTGATTCTATTTAACCTGATTGTCACTGTGCAGAGCAGATAGCAAGTGATGCATGGCACTCCTCTGAACATGAGAGATCAACACTGGATGCACCTGGCCAACAGCCATGTCTTCCTTAAATAACCCTCTCTGTGTCGCGAATTCTTCACGGCGCTTTAGCAGAAATGTTCAGAGTTCTAGGTTTTCAGTGCAGTACAGTGGTACCTCGGGTTACATACGCTTCAGGTTACAGACGCTTCAGGTTACAGACTCCATTAACCCAGAAATAGTACCTCGGGTTAAGAACTTTGCTTCAGGATGAGAACAGAAATCGTGCTCCGGCGGTGCGGCAGCAGCAGGAGGCCCCATTATCTAAAGTGGTGCTTCAGGTTAAGAACAGTTTCAGGTTAAGAACAGACCTCCAGAACGAATTAAGTACTTAACCCAAGGTACCACTGTATATTTATTTTGAGCTATATATACAAATATCTACAGGCAGTTCATACAGCAGTTCATACAGTCAAACAGAGCAGTCCATACAGTCAAACAGAGTACCTGGCTGCACCTTAAGGCAAATAGGAAGACCTCTAACTCTCTCTCTCTGACCACACTCCTCTACACCACCCTCTTCTATACCACCTCTTTACTGCTGGACAGGTTACCCTTTAAAACCGATGACAGCCAATCAACTGTCAGCACATTACCGCCGAGTCATTCTGACCCAGCACTTGCATAGAAAGTATTGCAGGCTGGTTGCATCAGCCAGTTGCATCAGCTAGCAAACTCAAGCCTGCAGACTTGCTATTTCACACAGCATTCTGTGAATCCCGACAGTCTGATGCCTAGATATTCTGTCGGCCTTGACAGTCCCCCATGGCAACGTGTTTCACAGGTTAGGCAATCTGATGTGGAGCACTGTTAGGAATCACAAATTGAAGCCCTGGCTTCTCTCTCTTTTCTCTGGGCTTAAGCCAAGGAGAGAAAATATTCCCCTTGCCTATGTGTTGACAGCAGCTGATGTGCTCAAGGCCATAAAACTTTGCCTTAATTTTTTAGAAAAGAAAAACAGAAGGAGGAAAAGTACGAGGAGGAGGAGGAGGAGGAGGAGGAGGAGGAGTATCTTTCCCTCCACACGTCCCTCCAAAAACACACTGCATGGTTATCAACTTGAGAACATGTCCTACAGGCATTTATATCCTGGGTTTTAGTTCTAGAAGTCACCAGGAAAGACAAAAGGAGCCAGTTTCTGTGGCCGAGGGGGACATTTTCTGCAACTGCTAATTTGTTAAGGTTGACATTTGCTCTACGGCCCCTTCTTTATTAGAAATAGTTTTCCATATTGTAATTTCCACCATAATATCACATCACAGCACTTAATAAGAAAGACATCAACAGATCTATTACGAGAAACGGGAGGCAGGGGAGGGAGGAGATCAAGAAACTTGGTTGGCTTGTGTTGTATATTGACTTTTTGCTCAGCCTTTCCAAATGGTTTCATTAAATTCGTGCCATCGAAAACATAACATATAGACCTTTCAAGCAGAAATTCATAACCAGACAAAAGTAACACCATTGTTTTTCTCCCCTCCATGTCGCGATTTTTCATCCGTTCCATTATATTCTACAGAGCCTGTCATTTTTCTTTAAATGGTTTTGATAAAGGATCTCTTCTCCTACTAGGTCCAATATTATTATTCACGAGCAAGTATTATGTATCAGGCCTCTGGAAAACATCTAACGCACCTTTTTTTTTTTTTAATGCTTTGTAGAGTTTTGCAGTGCACTATAAATATTTCTCTAGCACTACACAAAACTTTTAAACTTCACATTGGCACTTTATTTTTTGGCAGGGTTTCTGGGCCTCTGGAAGATACACATGAATTCAAGGACAAAATAAATATTGCAAACAACCCTCTTCTTTAGAAGCGCTCCCACACATCCCCCCCTTGTCTGAGTAGATGTGGGGCTGAATTCTCTTGTTTGGCCATCAACAGATAGATTTTCTGGCATACTGAACCACCTGCTACCATTCTATACCATGTACAGTGGTACCTCGGGTTACATACGCTTCAGGTTACATACGCTTCAGGTTACAGATTCCGCTAACCCAGAAATAGTACCTCAGGTTAAGAACTTTGCTTCAGGAGAATAACAGAAATCGTGTGGCGGCAGCGGGAGGCCCCATTAGCTAAAGTGGTGCTTCAGGTTAAGAACAGTTTCAGATTAAGATCGGACCTCCAGAACGAATTAAGTACTTAACCCGAGGTTAAGTACTTAATGCCGTTTACCTTCCCGCTGGAGCGGTACCTATTTATCTACTTGCACTTTGATGTGCTTTCGAACTGCTAGGTTGGCAGGAGCTGGGACCAAGCAACAGGGGATTCACGGGGATTCGAACCACTGACCTTCTGATCAACAAGCCTTAGGCTCATTGGTTTAGACCACAGTGCCACCCGCATCCTTAGAGAGGTATCTACACAGCTATTTTAAAAAGTGCTCTGAAAATGCTCTGGGGAAAATTCAGTTTTAAAGCTCACAATGTAACATTTCATGGAGTTCTGATTTCAGCTCTACAGCGCCATCTGGTGTCACTGTGCTGTAATGCATTTATAACGGTTGAGTTTTACTAATGTAGCTGAGTCCTAAGTCACTACACAGGATGGAAATGGGAGCCAGTAATTAAAATTAAAACTCACAAGCAGAACAATCTGTCTTGTGCTTGGCCAAGTTGCATGGGATTGAGTGACAGGAACACAGGAAGTGAGGTTGCATTTGACTTTGGTATGTGAAAAAGAAGTGAAATTAGTCCAAAGACAGCCTCTAGGCTAAAAAGATGCAAAAATGATTTTGTTCACCATATGGTGGGAACTTTCTGATCTCAGAGACTTATGGAGGGTCATTGTTACAATTTGTTGTTGTTGTTGTTGTTGTTAACCATTGCATGAATCCATAATTAAAATACAAAATAACAATAAAACATATACATATACCAAAGCTCTTTTTAAATGTGGCCAGTTCAGGTTGAAAGTCCTTCACCCTGGGGGTGAATGAGACAATGTAAAGAATGTTTAAACCTCTTTGTGGATGATGAAGACAATTTAATTAAAATTTGCTTAAATTTGAAAAAGTATATCCTGTTTTTCAGCCTGGCAATAGGCCTGCAAGGCAGCTGACAGCAAAAGGGAATCAGTACACAAAGATTATGAGAATAATAGATAATAATGACCATATTCACATCATGCATTTAAAGCACTACGATACAGCCATGTCGCTTCCCTCAAAGAATTCTGGGAGCTGTTAGTTGTTAAGGGTGCTGAGAGTTGTTTAGGAGACCCCTATTTCACTTCCAGAGCTTCAATTCTCAGCAGTTTAACAATCAATCCCTCTTCACGGAGAACTCTGGGAACAGTAATTCTGGGAGGTATATAGTGTAAGCCGTGTTTTTTTCTGGGGGGGGGGTTGCAGGCGTACGCATACCCCTAAACATTTTGTGAATCTTTGTATTTTTGTCCATTTACTGTACTTATTTTCCCCGATTTGAACTATAAAAGATTTTCTTGAGTCAAAATTAGAGTACCCCTAAACATTTTTTAAGAAAAAAAAGCACTGAGTGTAAGTACTCCATCCCGGCTTGGCTCAGGCTTAAGGTGTAAGCCCCCCCCCAAAAAAGGGGACATTCTGGAGACATGGTGGAGGCAGAACAGGGCTGGTGGAGATTTAAAAAGTAAAGCACCTCTGGCAGTTAAGTCCAGTCATGAATGACTCTGGGGTTGTGGCGCTCATCTCGCTTTACTGGCCAAGGGAGCCGACGTTTGTCAGCAGACAGTTCTTCCGGGTCATGTGGCCCATATGACTAAGCTGCTTCCGGCAAAACCAGACAGCACATGGAAACGCCATTTATCTTCCTGCCGGAGTGGTACCTATTTATCTACTTGCACTTTGACGTGCTTTTGAAATGCTAGGTTGGCAGGAGCAGGGACCAAGCAATGAGAGCTCACCCTGTCGCGGGGATTCGAACCGCCGACCTTCCGATCGGCAAGCCCAAATGGCTCAGTGGTTTAGACCACAGCGCCACCTGATTCTAAACTCCATTCCCCTTGGTCACATGACCTAGCAACCCAGCAGAAGTCACAAGGGGGAAAGGGTGGCATAAGTCTGTTTTTCAGGCTTGCTGAGTTTGGAACAAGGGAAGTTACACTGGCATAATTTACCCCAATGTAAACTGTGCTGGCTTCCTATCATTTGGGTCGCTCTGATACTGTCTGAAATATCACAAGCCAGGCAAAATGGAGAATCCCTGCATGCTCTTTCAGCAGCTTTGCATCAGCTCTAGATGTTTCTGGAGCCCAGGAAAATCCTACAAAAGTCACTGCAGAACTGCCGGACCCTGGTTAAGCAGAACTTTCCTGCTGGCTCTCTTCAGCCATCCCTTCTCATTTGTTTCCAGTCGCTTCAGAATCTGCTCATTTCCCAGCGCTGTCTCACGCTCTATGCATCTCTTACTGTAATCCAGTAGCTGGTGTGTGCCTTTAAAAAAAACCTTTACTGATCAAAAACTCCCACAGCATAATAAATGTAATTGAATTTGATTTTAACAGTATCAGATAATCTCCCAAGAGATAAATAACCAGCCTTGGAAAGATTATTATTTTTCTGCTTTATAAGCACTGTAGGATGTTTCATTGGCAAAAGGTCTGCAGAGACTGCTCATTGCTCTGGTGGGTGGCACTTCATCTCCCAGAATCTACGATCCAGCAAAAAAAAAATATCCATCAACGGCCCGACCAATTGAGAGGCATCGATTGGCCTCATTTCTATGGCAACCCATTAGTTCTTACATCTCCACCTCATATGCACTGATTAACCCAACGCCTTGTCTCCCTTGCTGCATGACAAAAAATTGAGCCTCTGCCCAATGGTGAAGACACATCATGGATGAGCACGAGACAAAATGGAAACAGATGTCAGCAGCACCCATCTTTGGGGATTCTCACCAGGTAGCTGCAATGCACAATGGCCGGCCCTACTATTAGGCAACTGCCATCAAGTGGTGGTAGATCATCATCATCAGATGATGTCATCAGATGGTGACAGCAGTGGCAAAATTAAAAGACGCCTGCTTCTTGGGAGAAAAGCGATGACAAACCTAGACAGCATCTTAAAAAGCAGAGACATCACCTTGCCAACAACCACAGATATGCAGATGACACAACCTTGATGGAAGAAAGTGAGGAGGAATTGAAGAACCTTTTAATGAGAGTGAAAGAAGAGAGCGCAAAATATGGTCTGAAGCTCAACATCAAAAAAACGAAGATCATGGCCACTGGGCCCATCACCTCCTGGCAAATAGAAGGGGAAGAAATGGAGGCAGTGAGAGATTTTACTTTCTTGGGCTCCATGATCACTGCAGATGGTGACAGCAGTCACGAAATTAAAAGATGCCTGCTTCTTGGGATAAAAGTCATGACAAACCCAGACAGCATCTTAAAAAGCAGAGACATCACCTTGCCGACAAAGGTCCGTGTAGTTAAAGCTATGGTTTTCCCAGTAGTGATGTATGGAAGTGAGAGCTGGACCATAAAGAAGGCTGATCACCGAAGAATAGATGCTTTTGAATTATGGTGCTGGAGGAGATTCTTGAGAGTCCCATGGACTGCAAGAAGATCAAACCTATCCGTTCTTAAGGAAATCAGCCCTGAGGAGCCCTGGAAGGACAGATCCTTTTAAAAAAAAAAAATTATTGGTTTTACAAAGATTTTTATAGACAATACAAACAAATAAAGAAACAAACAAATATGTATACTTTCATATCCTTTTTTCATAAACCTCACTTCTCCGACTCCCCCAAACCTCCCCTTTCTACATCCCAATTTCCGAAATTATTTCAACAAATCCTAACACTTATTTTAATCCAATTTGTCCCTTATTTATTCTTTTCTTTTACTTAATCTTTTGCCGCTGTAATCCCCTTTTTTCTAAAACCTCAACATTTTAGCATTCATTAATTTTATAATATTTATTAAGATAGATTTTAAATTTTTTCCAATCTTCATCCGCCGTCTCTTTCCCCTGATCACGGATTCTGCCGGTCATTTCAGCCAATGCCATATAGTCTATCACCTTCATCTGCCATTCTTCCAGGGTGGGTAGATCTTGGGTCTTCCAATGCTTTGCGATAAGTATTCTTGCTGCTGTAGTAGCATACATGAAAAAAGTTCTATCTTTCTTTGGCACCAATTGGCCGACAATGCCCAAGAGAAAGGCCTCTGGTTTCTTAGGGAAAGTACATTTAAGTACCTTTTTCATTTCATTTTATATCATTTCCCAGAAAACCTTAATCTTCGGGCACGTCCACCAAAGGTGATAGAAAGTACCTTCAGTTTCTTTACACTTCCAACACTTATTGTCAGGCAAATGGTAGATTTTTGCTAGCTTGACTGGGGTCATGTACCACCTATAGATCATTTTCATAATATTTTCTTTTAAGGCATTACATGCCGTAAATTTTATACCGGTGGTCCACAACTGTTCCCAGTCAGCAAACATAATATTATGACCAATATCCTGTGCCCACTTAATCATAGCTGATTTAACTGTTTCATCTTGTGTATTCCATTTCAGCAACAAGTTATACATTCTTGACAAATTCTTGGCATTGGGTTCTAACAGTTCAGTTTCTAATTTTGATTTCTCCACCTGGAAGCCAATTTTCCTGTCTTGTTTGTAAACCTCCATTATTTGATAATAATGGAGCCAATCTCGTACTTTAGTTTTCAATTTCTCATGACTCAGTAGCTTCAATTTGTCACCCTCTTGTTCCAAAATCTCCCAATACTTTGGCCATTTGGCCTCCTTATTGAGTTTTTTCACAGCTTTAGCCTCCAAAGGCGACAACCATCTAGGAGTCTTGTTTTCCATCAAGTCTTTATATCTAATCCAAACATTGTATAGTGCTTTTCTAACAATGTGATTTTTAAAAGCCTTATGCACCTTGACTTTGTCATACCATAAATATGCATGCCATCCAAATGCATTATTAAAACCTTCTAAGTCCAAGATATCTGTATTCTCAAGGAGCATCCACTCTTTCATCCAGCAGAACGCTGCTGATTCATAATACAATTTTAAGTCCGGCAGGGCAAATCCCCCTCTTTCCTTTGCATCCGTTAATATCTTAAATTTTATTCTGGGCTTTTTGCCCTGCCAGACAAATTTCGAAATGTCCTTCTGCCACTTCTTGAAACAGTCCATCTTGTCAAGAATTTGCAATGTTTGAAACAAAAATAACATTCTAGGCAATACATTCATCTTTATATGGAAGGACAGATCCTGAAGCTGAGGCTCCAGTACTTTGGCCACCTCATGAGAAGAGAATACGCCCTGGAAAAGACCCTGATTTTGGGAAAGATGGAGGGCACAAGGAGAAGGGGATGACAGAGGACGAGATGGTTGGACAGTGTTCTCAAAGCTACTAACAGGAGTTTGACCAAACTGCGGGAGGCAGTGGAAAACAGGAGTGCCTGGCGTGCTCTGGTCCATGGGGTCACGAAGAGTCGGACACGACTAAATGACTAAACAACAACAACAAATCAGGTGGTGGGGAGCATCAGTGGGAGGACAAAGCTGTACGTGTGACACATGGCCTTTCTTAAACCATAAGGTAGCTTGGAAGACACTGTTGCATCTCCAGGGCTGAAGCAAGATTCAGCTGCCAGCCCTGTTGGCTTCTGTATGTGGGAAAGCAGGCAAGTGTGGGCACCATCTCATCCACCTATGGTGGAAAAGTGTCTTGGCCAAGCACCTTCATGCAGGTGTGACTGGTGGCATCACAGTACACCTGGTTTCCCAGCAGTAGAACCACTGCTGCTTGCCTACACAGCGCCAGCCTACCTGCCACCTTGCCCCTTCCCATTCCACAGCACTGCCTCTCCCCACCAGCTACTCCTGCAGCATAGTATTCTCCAGACAGCTTCTTCCTCCTCCATCAACATCTTCTTCCATCTCCCAGTTCATCAACCTCTTCAGTCACTCATCTATTTCTCCCAGGCCAGGAAGGCTGGAGCTTGCATATAAGCTGTTGCTACAGCAACGAAGCCATATAGGAACTGGGTGATCTACCACTTCCATGACCTTCTCCTGCTTCCTGAGTTAGCCTCCTGAGCAGCTAGCTGTGTACTTTGGTGGAGATCTGATGGAGGTTGCTGCTCCTCTTGCTCCTGAAAAGACATGCTTGAAGCATGATCAGGGTTGGACATCCTTGATGAATTGGAGGGAACCCTTCCTTCCTCTTGCCCTCCACATCACCTCAAAAGAGCAACAGCAACATGTCACTGGCCACTACTTAATACACTTCTCATAAATGGTGTTCTGAAGAGGAATGGACAAATTTGTCATTTTCATTTGTCCAGCTTTCTCATTCTGCCCCCAATCTTGAATTAGTCTCTCCAAATTTCCACAACAATCTGTGATTAAAAACAAGACAAACCCCCCGTGGAAATTCACCCGCCTTTTAGTGCAAATTTTCCCCCAACAAACATATTTGTGGGTGCAGTTTCGATTGATGTACATGTTTTTGCAAGCTCTTTTCCCAAATAAAATGCATTTTGCTATATTATTTTCACCAAGCCCTCAACTTTTGTGCATGGAATTTGTGTACATTTTAAAAATTAAAAGGGGGCAGCAAGGGGGATGGTATTGGGGTGGGAAGACAGACTTTGGCAATCCCACCCACTATTGAACCCAATGTGTTTTGACTATACGTGATTTTGGTTTTAGGCGCAATCCCCAGAACATAACCCCCACATACATTGCAAGCTTACTACAGTGGTACCTCGCAAGACGAATGCCTCGCAAGACGAAAAACGCGGAAGACGAAAGAGTTTTCCGGTTTTTGAGTCGTTCCGCAAGACGAATTTCCCTATGGGCTTGCTTCACAAGACGAAACGTCTTGCGAGTTCTTGCGAATTTGTTTCCTTTTTCTTAAAGCCGCTAAGCCGCTAATAGCCGCTAAGCCGTTAATAGCCGCTAAGCCGCTAAGCCGCTAATAGCCGCTAAGCCGCTAAGCCGCTAATAGCCGTGCTTCGCAAGACGAAAAAAACGCAAGACGAAGAGACTCGTGGAACAGATTAATTTCGTCTTGCGAGGCACCACTGTATACACACTTTACCCTAGTATAGGCATTTTTGTACACATTACAAAGCTGGGGAACTGCAGGGCAAAATTGAGAGAAGTGCGAAAATCAAAGAATTGCTTTCAAGTTTGTATATTGTTCCAATAAGTGCATATTTATTTATTTATTTTTGTTTATTTGTTCAATTTGTTGCATTTATATTCCATGTTTTCCTCTAAGGAATTCAATAAGGCATGCATGCCATTCTCCACCTGGTGGAATGCTCTGTCCCATGAGACCAGGGCCCTGCAGGATTTAACTTCCTTCCGCAGGGCCTGTAAGACAGAGCTATTCCACCTGGCTTTCAATTTGAACTTAAAAGAGGAATCTTTTATTCATCTTCCTTTCCTCCCTCACCTTCCCCTTTTTATGAAGATTACCCGCTCTGGGATCCCACAGCTAATTCTCCCCTGGTCTCCTTGCTGGCCCAAATAGGACTAATTTAGCCAACTAGCCCTGATGATCATCTAATGTTTATTGGATGGATTTCCCCCTAAATTGATTTTTGATTTTATTGTTATTCACGTTTTATACTGTATTTTAGCTTCCGGAGGCGGCGCGCTCAGCAATGGCGGTCCTCTTCAGTTGCTGAAGAGGGGCTCCGCGGAAAAGGGTCGTGCGCTGCGGCACAGCGACGACCCATTCAGACAAACCACGGGTAGAGTGAGCTCGTGGCCGTGGGGTTCGGCGGGCACCAGAAGCGACCTCGGATACGCAGAAGAGACCCCGTAAGGGGTATCGGAACGTGGAGGGGGTAGCGGTGCTGTGAATCCATCGCTCTTTCCGCGGAAGCGAAGCCGCGCGGCTGCTGCTGATTAGCGCTGACCTTTCTTCCTTCAACAACTGAATTGAAACAACTTACTCGTGAGTAAGAAATTTAAAGTTTTATTTGGAATTAATTTGGCGAAATTTGGCTGAAAGCGGGAGACGCTAAAAAGGAAGTCAGTCTTCCGGCTCTGCTTAAAGTGCCAAGCAAAGACTTTTCTAAAGCGGAAGCATCGAAAGGAGCTTAAAAGAAGTTGGAATTTACTTTGCAAACTCGATCTAGACTGTTTAAATCTTAAAAAAAAGTTATAACGGTTTTGTAAGTGGATTAAAACTGTGGTCTCTCTTCTTCCCCACCTGTGGATTACAAAGTTTCGAAACCCGGCTCCCGATCTGCCTGGATATAAGTTGTATCGGACTGCGGTAACTGTATATAAAACACAAAATTAGATCGGGCTACTTTGTATTTGGAAAAAAAAGAAGAAGAAGGAACTGTTGCATGCACCTTTGTTAAGAACTATTATTCTCTGCAGTTAAAATTGAATGGAAGATCCCCCTGTTTTGGATGTTATTTAATTCTTTTTTTTTTCTTCTCTTTCTTTGTGGGAACTTAATGGTGGAAACTCTTTATCCTTCTCTCCCAAATTTGTTTTTGGGAGCTCCCCCTACTGGATTATAGAATTATTAGTCTCTGAGAACTGCCGGTTTTTTTTTCTGGATGTTTACTCTCTCTGGATTGTTTCCCATGGGATTTACAATTTGACCTTGATCCTGGGACAGCTGTGGAATGAGTGGCGCACCAAAAACAAGGGCTGGAAAGAAAGCAAAACAATCTGAACTTGTGCAAACAACTTTGCCTGGACAGTTACGCAGATCGTCTGTTCCAATTGTGACAGGTCTGCAAGAAGGACAAATTATACAACTACCCTTAGGGGAGATGGCTGCTGGAGGGATAGATCCTGTTTCTAAAGAAATATTGGACCAACTGGCAGCATTGAATAAGAAAGCTGACGAACAGGCAGCTAGATTTGATGAACAATCTGCTAAATTCGACCAGGTGACAGCTTCTATTAATAAATTGACAGACCAGGTCACTAAAAATACACAGGCAATAAGCAATATTGAAAAGGCTACAACAGAAAACCGAAAATTAGTTGAAGAAGTAAATACAAAAACAGACGAAAACAAAAAGAGGATAGAGGAATTAAGAGGGGAGGTGAGGCCACTGAGTAGACAGGTAACTGAACAGCAAGCGTACCTGTCCCTGGCAGAATTGAAAAACAGGGAAAATAATCTCAGATTGAGAAATATTCCAGAATCAGAAAAAGAGGACTTGATTGGCTTTTTGACAACAGAAATCTCCAAATTCTGGGGATTGACAGAAGAGAAGGACTTTAAAATAGTCACCGCTTTTAGACTAGGAAGAGTGGTCAAGAAGGATAAACCAAGAGATTGCTTGATCATTTTGAGATCAAAGCAAGAAAAAGACAACATACTCGGCCTACATTTTAAAAATTCTTTGGTGATTCAGGGAAAGACGGCAGAAATCTTCAGAGATATACCAAAACAGCTTTTGGATTTAAGAACCACGTATAAAGACCTAGCAAGCCTATTGAGAAACAATAAAATCCCTTATAGGTGGGAATTCCCTCAAGGACTATCTTTTACCTTGAAAGAGAGGAAGGTAAGAATTAGAACAGCGGAGGAGCAAGAAAAGTTCCTAAACGATCACGGGGAGGACCTTCGGAAAGGAGTAGCAGGAGCCTGGCCACTTCCTCCGTTTGGTTTCAACCCGGTTCCACCTCCAGGTGAAGAAGACAAAGGAGACACCCCTACTGACAAATAAATTGATCCAGGATGTCTCTGCAGCTACTCAGTTGGAATATAAATGGCGCAAATTCTCCCGAAAAAAGGAAGAAGATTTTTCATATTTTAAGAAAAGAGCAATTGGACGTCATCTGTCTTCAAGAAACGCATGTGACCAGGCTCCACAGGAGAGTGTTAATTAACAAGAAACTAGGCCAAGAGTTTATTTCATCAGACAAGGTAAAAAAAAGAGGAGTAGTGATTTATGCAAAGGAGAACCTGGCACCAAAATTGGTATTTAAAGATGAACAAGGAAGAATTTTGGCGATTGAAATACAATCACAAGGAGAAAAAATTTTGATAGTTGGAATATATGCACCAAATGATGGGAAATCGGAATTTTATAAGAGACTGCATGAGACAATGCTGGATCATATTGACTACACCAACATCATTCTGATGGGAGATATGAATGGGGTAGTCTCTACCTACATGGATAAGTCACAAAACCAAAACCTGAACAAGGATGGCAGACTTCCAAAGACCTTCTTTGAACTTACAGACAATATGGATCTGATTGACATTTGGAGGACAAAGAACCCTCTAGGCATGGAGGGAACTTTCTTCTCTGAGGCCCATCTATCATGGACAAGAATCGACCAAATCTGGATATCAAGAGGACTGGCACCTAAGACAAAAAAAATAGAGACCTGTCCTAAAACTTGCTCCGACCATAATGCTTTGAAAATGGACTTGAGACTTACACCAGCTGGATCCTTCAGATGGAGAATGAATGACTACTTGTTTAGAGACCAGGAGATTGTGAAGAAGGCCCAAAAAACGCTGAAAGACTATTTTGAAATAAACTTGAATACTTCGGTGGAAAAGAAGACAATCTGGGATGCGAGTAAAGCCGTTATGAGAGGGTTCCTGATACAACAGAACACTATCAAAAAGAAGCTCTGGAATGGTAAAAAGGACAAGATTCTGGAAAGAATAAGAGAGGGAGAAAGAAAATTGAGATTAAATCCAAAATCAAAAGAGGTCTTAAGAGAAATAAAATTTTACCAAGCACAATATACAAAATTGATAAACCAAGAAATCGAATGGAAAATTAAACAGATGAAACAAAGATCATTTGAATCGGCGAATAAATGTGGGAAGCTGCTGGCATGGCAGCTGAAGAAGAGACAAAAATTGAACTTTGTCACCAATCTGGAGGTTGAAGGAGAATGTATTCAGAAACCAGAAGAAATTAGAAAGTGTTTCCAGAGATACTTTAAAAAGCTGTACACCCAAGGACCACAAGCAGAGATTGAAATAAATAATTTCTTAAAAAGTCATGGCCTGCAAAAGCTAACACAAGACAAACAAACAACCCTGAACTGTAGAATAACACAACAGGAAATTGAAAGAGCCATTCAGAATTTGCAAATAGGCAAATCCCCGGGCCCAGATGGGCTTACCTCCAAATATTACAAGACTCTGATGGAATATTTGACACAGCCATTAATGGAGGTATGCAACCAGATCATGGAAGGGAAGGGGGCACCAGAATAGTGGAAAGAAGCATTCATCACTCTGATACCAAAATTGGAATCTGAAAAGACTCAACTCAGAAATTATCGTCCCATCTCACTCCTAAACGTGGATTACAAAATCTTTGCTGATATTTTAGCAAACAGACTGAAAAAAGTTTTGAATGAAGTAATTCATAAGGACCAAGCAGGCTTTCTCCCTGGTAGGCATTTGTCTGATAATACCAGGAATATTATTGATGTTTTGGAGTTACTTCAGACAAATATGAATACAAAAGCAGTCTTGATTTTTATAGATGCGGAGAAGGCCTTCGACAATATATCCTGGAAATTTATGAAGAAAAATTTGGAAGGGATGGGAGTGGGAAGGGCGTTTCAAAATAGTATTGAAGCAATCTATTCAGAACAAAAGGCTAAATTGATAGTAAACAGTGTGGTGACGGAGGAGTTTAAAATTGAAAAAGGGACACGACAGGGGTGCCCCCTATCACCCTTGTTATTTATTTCTGTCCTGGAGGTTTTACTGAACTTGATTAGGAGGGATCAGCTGGTGGAGGGAATACAGGTCGGAGAAAAGCAATACAAACTTAAGGCCTTTGCAGACGATTTGGTTTTGACACTACAGGAGCCAGAAACCAGTACAAAAAGAGCCCTTGAACTAATTTCTGAGTTTGGTCGGGTGGCGGGATTCAAGTTGAACAAACAAAAAACTAAGGTTCTGGCAAAAAACTTGACATCCGCAGAAATAGATGGGTTTCAGAAGGAAACAGAATTAAATGTGGTTACAAAAGTGAAATACCTGGGGGTTAACTTGACTGGGAGAAATTTGAATTTATTTAAGGATAACTATGAAAAATGCTGGTCAGAAATTAAAAAGGACTTGGAAACTTGGTCAAGATTGAAACTTACCTTGTCGGGAAGAATTGCTGCAGTAAAGATGAATGTATTGCCAAGAATGTTGTTCTTGTTTCAAACCCTTCAGATCGTGGACAGAGTGGAATGTTTTGGAAAGTGGCAGAGAGATATTACGAAATTTGTCTGGCAGGGCAAAAAGCCCCGAATAAAATTTAAGATATTAACAGATGCAAAGGAAAGAGGGGGGTTTGCCCTGCCAGACTTAAGATTGTATTATGAAGCTGCATCTCTCTGCTGGATGAAAGACTGGTTTCTGTTGGAAAACACTGATGTCCTAGATCTAGAAGGGCACAGTAATGTGTATGGGTGGCATGCATATCTGTGGTACGACAAGGCAAAGTCTCATAAATTGTTTAAAAACCATATTGTCAGGAAAGCCTTACTTATTGTCTGGACTAAATACAAGGACTTACTTGAAAGCAAGACCCCGAGGTGGTTATCACCGACGGAGGCCAAGGCCATAAAACTACGTAATATGGGGAGTGGCTGGTTGAGATATTGTGATATAATTGAGAGAGATGGTGATACTTGGAGGTTGCAGAGTTTTGAAAAATTGAAAGGAAAGGTGCGAGACTGGTTTCATTATGCCCAAATTTTAGAGATTTTCAAAAAGGACAAAAAAATTGGTTTCCAGGTGGAGAAATCAAAATTAGAGACAGAACTACTTGAACCTAAGACGAAAGTGCTTTCAAGAATGTATAACTTGTTGCTTAAATGGAATACCCAAGACGAGATAGTTAAATCAGCAATGATAAAATGGGCACAAGACATTGGGTACAACATTATGTCTGAAGACTGGGAAAGGTTGTGGACCACCGGTATGAAATTTACGGCATGTAGTGCCTTAAAGGAAAACATTATGAAAATGGTATACAGGTGGTACATGACCCCAGTCAAACTTGCAAAGATATATCATTTGTCTGATAATAAATGTTGGAAATGCAAGGAGGCTGAAGGAACTTTTTTTCACCTCTGGTGGACATGCCCGAGGGTGAAGGCTTTTTGGGAAATGATTTATAATGAGTTGAAAAAGGTGTTTAAATACACCTTTTACAAGAAACCAGAGGCCTTCCTCCTGGGCATTGTGGGCCAGAGAGTGTTAAAAAAAGATAGAACTTTCTTCTTATATGCAACCACAGCAGCAAGGATTCTTATAGCTAAATACTGGAAGGCACAGGAACTACCTACGCTGGAAGAATGGCATTCGCAGCTGATTGACTATATGGAATTAGCCGAAATGACAGGCAGAATCCGAGATCTGGGAGAAGATGCAGTGGAAGAGGACTGGAAAAAATTTAAGGACTATTTACAAAAACATTATAAGTTATATGAATGTTGAGAGTTTGCTAAGTGCTTTGGAAAAACACGCCTCAGTATTGAAATTGGTAAATGACAGAAACTAAGTTTTAAGATTTTGAAACGTATAAATTATGGATTATATAACTAAATGAAAACACAAAAACAACTGAAATAAGGTATTAATTTGCTGTTTATTTTTTATTGTAAAGAAAGCAGGGGATGGAGGACGTGGGGAAGTCTGGTTGATTATGAAAATTGATCTGAAAAAGTGAATTTCTTTTTTCTCTCTATAACTTCTTTTCTTTTCTGTAAAACCGCTTTTGTTGTGTTACTGATGTTGTATTTTTACCCTGGAAAAAAGCAAATAAAAAAACTATTATAAAAAAAATATATATACTGTATTTTAAGCTGTTTTTAGTTGCATCAATTAAGTGTTTTAAATTTGTTGTTAGCCACCCTGAGCCCAGTTTTCTGAACCAGGAAGGGCGGGGTATAAATAAAAAATTATTATTATTATTATTATTATTATTATTATTATTATTATTATTATTTGCTTAATCCCCACAACAACCCTGTGAGGTTGGTTAGGCTGAGAGGCAGGGCCTGGCCTAAAGACACTCAGTGAGCTTCATGGATGAGTGGGGAGATTTGAACCCTGGTCTTACAGGTCCTGCTCTGACACTCTAACCACTAAAGCATACTAGCTCACTGAATTTTGTAAGTTTAATGCATACTGAATCGAATTTCTCCCCCACCCCTAGTCAGTAGCGTGTGTCCCTAAGTGATGCCCAACTGAAGGGCAACCTTTTTTTGCTTATTCATTTCAATCCCTAACCCTCTGAGGCATTAAGCTCTCCCCCCTCCCCCTTCCATTTACCCACACATTTAACATGTGGGTGGTTGTCAGCATGGGCTAGCAGCACCAGCTAATTTTGTACATCTGTGCCTTTTAGCAACTTCTAAATGTGGTCAGCAGTTTTTTGCCAGTCGAGTAATTAAACCTAAACTCTCCTCCTCGCTGATTGCTATCTCGCCGGCTGCAAAGGAATTTCCCCGAAGCCAAGAGTTAGGGAAAACACAAGCAATTATGCAGAGACAATTATTCTTATCCACAAACTAGACAAAAGTCCTCATCAAAGGCCATCGTAGAACCGAAAATTAATAATGAATTATGATTAATTTATGTGTCATAATATTTCTTCTTAATTCTGCCCCACTTCGTATTGCCTTTAGTCTTCTTACCTTATTGCTCACTGGAAGAAAACCCAAAAACGAATCCCCAGATGGGATCTGTGCCCTTCTGCTTTCTCGTTTCGGTGTTTAAAATATGCGAGCAACTTTATTATCTGGGAACAGAATACAATTATGTCTTCCGACGTTAAAGGAAGGACAGTTGTTATGCGTTTGCCATGGGGAAATTTCATCACATTATGAATTTGTATTCTGCTAAGTGTCTCTCCTAATAACTTTGCAGGAGTCTCTGCTTTCATGAGATGATGCTAAAGGAAAGATAGATATGAACTCTTCTCTTACAAGGCAGTCAACGTTGTGTACTTAGACTTTCAAAGAGATTTTGATGGAAGACACAACACACAAAAACAACCCATAGAATCGTAGAACTGTAGAGTTGGAAGGACCCACGAGGGTCATCTAGTCCAGCCACCTGCAATACAGGAATCACAGATAAAGAATGTCTGACAGTTGGTTGTCCAACCTTACACCAGCAAACTGAACTGAAAGCCATATTTTGATGGAACATATCTTGTCACAGTCTAATACCAATCCAGAGCAGGTGAAAATTTGGTCCAGAGATTATACATTTTGTTTTGAGAGTCAAACAAAAATCATGTGACAAGCTATTGGTTGTGCTCCATGAATAAAAATACATTCATTGTGGTGTAGTGGTTTGAGTGTCCAACTAGGACCTGGAAGACTAGGGTTCAAATCCCCTCTAATTCAGGAAGCTCAGTTAGTGATCTTGGGCCAGTCACTCTCAGCCTAACGTACCTCCCAGGGTTGTTGTGGGGCTTAAATGAGGAGGGGAGAAAACATGTAGGCTACCTTGAACTCCTAGGAGGAAAAGGGGGAACATAAACACATTCAAGCAAGCAATGGGGTAATAATTTAAGAAAATGAGTGTGTGTATGTGTGTTCACCATAATCACTTTCCTCTTTGGTTCATCTTGAATATTCAAGATTATTATTTTTAAACACACACACACATATATGTTTTAATGGGCACAATATGGATTTGACCCCTATTTGATAAGTGAAATATATCAATTAGAAAGGGGAAGTGGGAAATGAGAAGATGTAAATCAACGTAAGAGCTCATGTGTATTTTTTTGCAGTCATAACTAGAAATGACTAGCAGGTGCAAATCATTTCACTTTGGCCTGTTGACATACAACTTTCCATCAGTGCCTTCAGATGCTGAGATTCAGAGTCATAATTTGATAGCAGGCAGGTGCAAATACATGCATAAAATAAGGGGGTGGGGAAACCCATATCTTAGAAGTGTTGCTTGTTCCCTGAGAACATTGTTGCAATATTTCATAGCCATCAGAATTGGAATGGAAATATGTACAATTAGGAAAGGAATTTTTAATTAGAGCGCTTGGAACATATGATGGTGCTACTATGTAAGTTAATGGTGCATCTGTGGCTTGAGAATAATGTATGGGTAATTAGGGTTCACAAAAGGACTAGAAAATGATGATAATATTATCAAACCCACTTAATTCCCAAATGCTGAAAGATCTGATGGGTCCCAGTGCATACACTGGGTTTGGTTTCCGTAGGACAAAAAGCTCACCAAAGGCTAATGGTGTATTTGTAAAAATGATGATGGTGGTGATGATTATATTTATATCCTACCATCCATCCAAGGAGCTCAAGGTGATAGCATTATTCCTCTGTTCTTCTATTTTATCCTCACAACAACCCTGTGAAGTAGGTTAGGCTAAGAAACAGTGCCTGGCCCAAGGGGACCCAGTGAGCTTCATAGCTGAGTGGGGATTTCAACCCTGGTCCCCCAAGCCTTAATTCCACAGGAAGAGCATAACACGGAAAAGCCCATAGCATTAATACTACAACAGACATTTGCCCTCTATTCAGAGTCTATGGGGTTTCCTAAAGCTACAACACTGGATCCAGCAAAGAGAACTAGACAAACTTTTATTTCACTTCTCAGCTCAGTTCTTTGGTCTCCTTCTCAGACACACAGACCTTGACGACACCTTCTTCTTCCTTGGCGATCACTTGTAGCCAAGTAATATTGTCTTCCACGAACACGGTCTTAACAGTGAGTCCATAAGTGACTGTGGAAGTCAATTCTGGATTCACACGTCCTTCCACAGTGGGGACGTTGGTTTCCGAGTGGGAGTTGATCATGATGAGGGTTCGCCAAACATAATAATAATAATAATAATAATAATAATAATAATAATAATAATAATAATAATAATTTATTATTTATACCCCGCCCATCTGGCTGGGTCTCCCCAGCCACCCTGGGCGGCTTCCAACAAAGTATTAAAATGCAGTGGTCTGTTAAACATTAAAAGCTTCCCTAAACAGGGCTGCCTTCAGATGTCTTCTAAACATGCCTTCCTCTTAGCTCGTTTCTCCTTTTCACCCTGAGTTTGAGCTTCTTCAAAGTCCATGGCACCTTTGATAAAGGCTGTTCTCCAACTGGAGCGCTCGCAGGCCAGTGTTTCCTAGTTATCAATGCTTACATTACATTTTTAAAGCTTTGCCTTGAGAGCATTTTTAAACCTATTTTGTTGTCCACCGGTATTTCGCTTTCCATTCTTGAGTTGGGAATAGAGTAGTTGATTTGGAAGACAGAAATCAGGCATCCACACAACATGACCTGTCCAACAAAGTTGATGTTGAAGAATCATTGTTTTGACACTGATGATCTTTGCTTCTTCCAGTACACTGGCATTAGTTCGCCTGCCTTCCCAAGTGATGTGTAAGTATTTTCGGAGACACTGTTGATTGAATCTTTTGAGGAGTTGGAGATGGCATTTATAAGTGGTCCATGTTCTTTGGTCTCCTTCCCAGATACACAGACCTTGATGACACCACCTCCAGCCAAGGGAAGCAGAAAGGCACGTCCTCCTTATGTTAAGATTTTTTTCAATGAATCCGGGGACACTTTTCAACTTCAATGGATTATGTCAGGGGACTGATTTGTAAATCCGGAGACTGTCCCCAGGAAACAGGGACGTTTGGTAACCTTACCTTCAATGTCCATTTTCAACTAGTAGTTTTTGTGGCAACCAAACACTTTAGTTATGCAAAGAAATATGTAACTGACTGGCATGGGCAATTCAGTTAACAAAGAAATTGGTTTGACCTCTTTTAGCAGCCTTCTTTTTTGCAGAATCCAATCTGTACCGCAGGACTGGTGGTACCTGAGAATATATGCAGATTAACTATCAAATCCTGTAACAATATAATGGCTGTTCCCTGTGCAAATGAAAACATACTGCTAAGATGGGGGAGAAATTTGATCCACTTCATATATGAAGGTGAACTTTCCTACTTTGCGCTTTCTGAAGCAGAACCAAAACACAAGCAGACTTTGAAACTTTGCACTTCTCTGAATTACAAAATGCACTTCTTTAGCCACATAATGTATGGGAAACTGCCTATATTAATGTAAATAACATATTTTTAAAATCATTATTTGGGGGGATATTGTTCTGCAAAAACATGTATGCAGTGGTACCTCTAGTTACAAACTTAATTCGTTCCGGAGGTCCGTTCTTAACCTGAAACTGTTCTTAACTAGAGGCGTGCTTTTGCTAATGGGGCCTCTTGCTGCTGCTGCGCTGCCGGCACACAATTTCCATTCTCATCCTGGGGCAAAGTTATCAACTCGAAGTAACTCTTCCAGGTTAAAATAAAAAATTCCTTCCAGTAGCACCTTAAAGACCAACTAAGTTAGTTCTTGGTATGAGCTTTCGTGTGCATGCACACTTCTTCAGACAAAGACAACTTCTTTTTTTTTTATATAAAATTTTTATTGGGTTTTCACATTTTAATAGACATACAAACATAAAAAGACACAATAAAACACGTATAATTTCATAAACTTACTTTCATTCCCTTCTTTCCTTGACTTCCTCACACCCCCCTTTCCACCTTCCAATTTCCTTAATTGTCTCAGCAAATTATTTTCTCCCGTCTCTTAAATGTTATTCTTGTCTTTTCTTAAAGTTTATTACTTTTTCTTGGCCCAATTTTGCTTATCAAGCTTTATACATTAAGTACTTTCTCTAGAGTCGGCCTAAATTCTCTCCCACAAATTCCCTCCTTAAAATGTTAAACCAAAAATCATATATTCCCTTTCTAAATCTCAGATTTTCACTACTCTACTCTCCCCTCCCCCCTTCCCCGGTTTCCGTCCCTTCCCAAACCAATGTCCTCAAAGAAAAGAAACCATTTTAGCCCGGATTTCTCACATCCGAGGCCCTTAAGCCCCAGTTAGCCTCTCTCCACCAGTTTTGTTGGCAGTCCATTTTGTTGACCTTCTCTTCTCGAGGGGGTTCTGCCATCCACCCCTCGTATTTCCCTCTTTCCAAGTCAACCAAGAGCAATTTCTGGCCAGGATCAATCAGTCTCCCATACTCCAACCTAAAGAAGAAGTCCCGATCATAAATGTCTGTTTTTTTATAATCCAATATTCGAGTTATTCCAGGGGCTTCTTCCTTTATCTTTCTCTCCTTCTGCAGATTTGTAATCCACTGGTCATCTTCTTTACTTCCCTTGTTTCCAAAGGTTACAGGCTCTTGGTTGGTTTTTTCCACTTGCATTTCCTCTCCTCTCTCTTCTTCTTTTTCCCCCAGCTCCAAGATTATCTTTTCTTCTGCAGCTGCAGAGTTTTTTTCCATCCACTTTGTGTCATCGACAGAGTTGTTTAGTTCAAGATTGAAGGTCATCAATTGTTCAGTCATAAGAGTACTGTGCTCTTGTAGAGTTCCCACAAGACAAAACATTCTTTTTATCTCCGCCCATACTTTTCCTTCTGCAGCCATTGCAATGTCTTTAGTTCCCTCCAGGGGGATTTCCATCAATTCCTTTCCAACAGTCCGTTACTTTGTTGTTCACAGTCACCTTGTTTCCAATCAGTTCACTTTTAATGTAGCACTTTTAATCCAAAAAGATATTATTAACACAGTTCCAATCTTTAATCTCCCGTTTGACAGCTCTTTTGACAGCTGTCAAACTCCTTGTTCTTTTCCTCGGGCTCACACACAGGGCACTTCCCGGGTCTAGGGGGGGGGGGTCAACCCAAAAAGAAGACCTCTGAAATTCCTCTCTTTTCCTCTCCAGCGCAAATACATCTTAGTCCAATTTATGAAAGTTATCTATTTAAACACCAGCGTCTTTTCCGACCTAGTGATCTCTCTTTGCTTTAGGTCCTTTAGTGGGGGGGGGGAGTGTGGACTTCCTTTTTAACACGTCCCCCCGATCGTACTTAAATTCAAGAATAAAATCTTTTAGTGCCGAAGTTTCCTTCTACTCACGGGTTACATTTTCCAGTCCAATTTCAGGAAGAAAGATAGCGCTCTTCGGTCCTGGCTCGCGGCTTCGCTCCGCCGAGGTGACGATGGACTCTCAGCACCACGCCGCTCCCCAGTCCACTCCGCAGCCTTTAAAAAGGCTCTTCGCGGGTCGGGGAGGGCGCTTAAGGTGCCCACCGAGTCACGAAGTCCGCAGGCTTCCGCGCCTGCGGTTTTTAAGGGTCCCCGTGTCGCCGGCACGGCAAGACCCGTCCTCGTCGGAGCCGATTCCCTCCGGAGCTCGGAGAGAATCCGCCATTACCCGTTCGCGCTATCCCGGAAGTCCTCCCAAAGACAACTTCTTCAGTTGGTCTTTAAGGTGCTACTGGAAGGATTTTTTTTTTATTTTGACTATGGCAGACCAACACGGCTACCTATCTGTAACTCTTCCAGGTTAGCGGAGTTTGTAACCTGAAGCATTTGTAACCTGAGGCATTTGTAACTCAAGGTACCACTGTATTAGGCAAACTGCATACAAATGTGTGTATTAGGAGAAATGAGCATTAGAATATTGCTGAATTTTCATGGGGACCTTTTTAGAAAATCTTCCAACTCATGTGGAAATTTAAGCTGAATTTAAGATTGGGGGCGGGGGGAGACAAACTGAAGGGAACTAAAACTGACGAATTCAGCCATCCCTATTTGAGAATCAGCCAACACCAAGAAGTGGTCAGAGACAGGTGACAAGGTTAGGTCAAGAGCCACCCTCTTCTTCCTAAACCCTAAAAACACTGTTGCCATACTTGTCTTCCTCCCCTTTAAAAAAAGTTTGGAAACTTTCAGATTCCTTCTCCCAAGTCCAATCCTCTTTTACTAGCATGAAGAAAAAGGTTGAGTGACCTAGCTAGCTGCCATACAGAATAATCTCATCCAATTCCTGTTCCCTTCTCTGTAGAGTTAATTGAAAAATACCATGGACATGGAAGGAGGATGTTGTGAGCACTCCTTGACCGGAGGTTGCTCCCTATAGCATTATTCAAGGTGCTCAGATTATTTTCAGCACCACGGACAGCAGGGACAGGCACACCAAAATGGAAAGGAAGCAAGAAGGACTCCTACAAATACGGCTCATTTCTCTTTGCAGATAGCAATATGGTACCATGTGTTTCAATGGGGTCCCCCTCTGGCCAATGAGGTGATAACTGCTGGACACCAGCTTTTATTCGTCAATATGCCCTCAGTCCTAACAGAAAAGGAAATACGCACACCTGTGCATGAGTGCACACACACTTGTGCACACACAGCCATGTGGTCTTCCGGTGAACTAGCGGAGCACTACAGAGCCAGTTGCCTAGGTACACCGCATGGTGAATTAGTTTGAGTTGTTAACCCCCGATGGCATTGCCCGTCCGGCACAATTTTCAAGCTTTAATATCAGAGACCCAAAGACTATTTAATCATAGCTCTGCTCTTCAGCGCAATCCAAATACTGCTGCTTCCAGCCTCTAATTTCAAGCATGACTGAGTGGTCCCACTCGTAGCTACCTGAGACTGCTATATTTAATTAAATTAAAAACCTGCTGTTGCACTCCATTTGATATTAAATGAGGAGAGAGTCAGAGGGATTCTCTCCCCCTCTGTTTTTTTTTTTTTTCTGTAGGGAGAAAATACCAACCTGATGGCTTACTAACCGCACATCTCTTGCCTGCTTGAGCAGCCCTGGATTCCCCAAATTCAAATGGATAAGTGCAGGATGTCATCTGTCTGGTCTCAATGCTGTAGTTGATGCAAGCAGTATGTGTGACTGGCTGCACACAGTATAAGAAGGTAAGACATTTTACTATGGCTGTGCAGTGCAGTACATTCTATTTTCCCTGTGTTTCCCTCACTGTTAATTTCCACATTAAATTTGAGCTTTCATGAAACACTTCCAGAAACAGAGCAGAATATACGTAGTGCAAGTTTATCACTCATTTCCGCATTATTTTTCTAGAAGCAAATAGCATGAAAGCAAGCGTTAAACTTATGTAACATTCCACTCTATTTCTGGAAGCGCCTGTTATTGGTTGCTGCATCAATGGGTGGTGTTGATTGGCTGACGATACAGAAATTGGACGGGTGATCGGATCGGCAGCTCCTGCTGGTGAGGGGAACAGATGAGAGGCAGATTTTTTGATGCGTGTGGGTGAGCGATTTTTGGCAACACCCCCCCCAAAAAAGCTCAACAACCCTGGGTAGTCCCCCCCCTAAAAAAAAGTTCGACAACTCTGTGCCATCTCCCCCCATTTTCTTAAATTTGAGTCCCCAAAAATAGGGGGTGTCTTATACATGGGGGCGTCTTATAAATGGAAAAGTACAGTAATATGTCTAATTGATTATCCTTCAAGGCAACACAGGGTTTCACTGCCAGCGGCACTCTTCTGTGTTCTGTACTGGACCAACAGGTCAGCCTCTGCACACAAAAAACACACAAAATGGAAACACATTTGACATCAAGAATGGCAACATTCAGAAACCAGCAGAATAATGTTTCCATCTCCCAGCACACACTGCTACTGAACTGAAAGTTCCTATTCTCCAGCAGAGGAGCATAAAACCACCAAACTATAGCTTTCAAGGGATCTGGTTCTTTTCATTTGGACATGAAGAAGTACCATGGTCTCCTGTCCCAATACAGGTGTGAATTAACTTAGCAATACTAGGATGTGTTATATATGCAGTGGTACCTCAGTTTAAGAAGAGTCCAGTTTAAGAACAATTTGGTTTACAAAAGCTGCAAAACCTGAAATAGTGTCTCGGTTTGAGAACTTTACCTTGGTCTGAGAACAGAATCCGAACGGTGGAAGGGCACTGGAGGTGGGAGGCCTCATTAGGGAAAACATGCCTCGGTTTAAGAACGGTTTCGGTTTAAGAACGGACTTCCGGAACAGATTAAGTTCGTAAACCGAGGTACCACTGTGTGTATGTGTACACACACACGCACACACACTACTGTAATTATTAACAAATCGTCCCTTTATATGCACATCATTAATATACATAATTCTCATTATTTCACATTTTGCAATATTCTGAAAGGCAGACTGCCTGCATCTCCTTCCCTAGCAAGCCATAACTCAGTGGGAGAGCACCTGCTTGCATGCAGAAGGTCCCAGTTTAATCTCCTGGTAGGGTTGTGAGAGACTCACTGCCTGAAACCTTGGGCAGCTGCCAGTGGTCAGTATGGACAATACTGAGCTAGATGATCCAGTAGATCTGACTTGGTAGGAAGCAGCTTCCAATGTTCCTAAAATGGAGAGGGGGAGGTGGACTCATTCTGAAGCACACTTAATCTTGTCACAGATGTAAGCATGGCCAGAAATTGGACTGCGCTCCTTCTACACACCAAGCATATGCTCTCCCACTGATATTTGATCCTTCCCTTACTTCCTCATCCCTTAGGTAAAGGACGCCTGACCATTAGGTCCAGTCGTGGCCGACTCTGGGGTTGCGCCGCTCATCTCGCTTTATTGGCCGAGGGAGCCGGCGTACAGCTTCCGGGTCATGTGTCCAGCATGACTAAGCCACTTCTGGAGAACCAGAGCAGCACACGGGAACGCCGTTTACCTTCCCGCCAGAGTGGTACCTATTTATCTACTTGCACTTTGACGTGCTTTCTAACTGCTAGGTGGGCAGGAGCAGGGATTGAGCAACAGGAGCTCACCCCGTCGTGGGGATTCGAACCACGACCTTCTGATCGGCAAGTCCTAGGCTCTGTGGTTTAACTCACAGTGCCACCCGCGTCCCTCCTCATCCCTTACTTGCCTGCAAAGACCCTGGGCTTGAATGAGCTAACAGCGCAGCTAATTAAATAACAAAACATCCCAACATAAAGCTTCCTTAAACTTGCACATATTCACGGTGCACATCCACACATGATGAGTGCAGTGCCAGTTTCATTACAGATATTAGCAGTGCGCCAATGCAAATCTCAGTGCAATCAGATTCAAGAATCTCTAAAGTCACTGTTACAGTAAATTCTACATCTAGAATTGAGAGGAAGGTTGGGTGTTTTTTCCTTCACTTGGGCACCTACCCTCTAGGCCTCTCTAGATTTAGTGTTTTGCTCTCAGAATATCAGCTGATTTACTTTCCAATAGCAAGCTAGAACTCATTTTTGTGACCTTTTTGTTGCTACATAAATTATGTCATGTGAAGACCAGGAGAGCTTTATGGGCTGGGATGTTCCATAGCACATAATTTACTACAGTTTTATGTCTTTGTCAGTATAGCTGAGGCCCAGCCAGAAGACCTGTATACTGAAGCAGGAGTCACACACCTTTTCTATTTAATTAGTTACTTCAGTTTTTGGGCTCACTTGGTCACTAAGGCTCCAGACAACAACTTCTTCTTCTTTGGCACCTGTGTTGTGGAACAGAGATTATTCCTAGGGTTGCCAGGTCTGTAGGTACCTGAACAAGGCCTGGGATACTTTTGATGGCTCTGGGCATTCTTTGGTCACAGCTGGTCTTGAATTTATTATTATTATTATTATTATTATTATTATTATTATTAATAATAATAATAATAATACCCCTCCCTCCCCGGCCAAAACCAGGCTCAGAGCGGCTAACATCAAATGTATAACACATTAACATAAAATCAGGCAATCAGTTTAAATACATCCTCAAATCAGATCAGGATCAGAATAAAATCCAGTCAGATGGCAACCCACAGATTAGGCTGGGGACCTTAAATGCTCACCAGGCCCAACTGCTTGTGCTGAACTTATATGAGCCTGTGAGGAAAATTGAGAGGCCGCTTTCATGCAACTTCTTATGAAAGGGGAGAGGGAGTCAGACTGAACCCCGACTGAAACAGATTAACTGGATATAACCCATTAAAGTAATGACCCTTCATGAAACCTAAGGGAGGGCCTACCTTCCCAAGAGAGCGGGCAAATGTTCCGAGGTGGTTGGCAGATGTGTTTGAAAAGAGGTCCTTATGAGAGAATTCATTAGACTTTTAGCAAGACTATTTTGTGCAATTTGGCCCAATATACACATTTTTGCAGAACCATTGTCCTGAATATAATGGGCTTAAATATATATATATATTTCTGTACATTTAACCTTAGTATATGCAGTGTTTTTTCTGGGGGGCGCAGGGATACGCATACCCCTAAACATTTTGTACTTTTGTCCATTTACTGTATTTATTTTTCCCAATTTGAACTATAAAATGGCGATTTTCTTGAGTCAAAATGAGAGTACCCCTAAACATTTTTTTAAAGAAAAAATGCACTGAGTATATGCATTTTTTGTACATATTGTGGTACCTCAGGTTAAGACCTTAATTCGTTCTGAAGGTCTGTTCTTAACCTGAAACTGTTCTTAACCTGAGGTACCACTTTAGCTAATGGGGCCTCCCGCTGCCGCCGCAGCTACGCAATTTCTGTTCTCATCCTGAAGCAAAGATCTTAACCCGAGGTACTATTTCTGGGTTAGCGGAGTCTGTAACCTGAAGCATATGTAACCTGAGGTACCACTGTATCATGATGGTGAAAACCAGATATCGCCAAGCCCTAGGTGTTATACCTTGAGCCTCAACCCCGGTCTGCTTGCCAGGCCCCTTTCCACAGACCTGAGGGATCATGAACTGAAGTGCCCCTGCGCAATATTTTCTGGGAATCCTCCCCAGAAGGAGGTCTGCACTGCTCCCCTGCCCAAGCCCCTCCCACTCGTGGAGGACCCTGCTTGTGGTACAAGCAACTCCTGGCTGGGACCTGGCTGCTCCATGCGGTCCCAGGCCCCGCCACCCACCTTTGCCGGTCTCCTGGCTGCTGCTCTCCTCGGCGGCACTATCGGTTTGCGTGTCCTTCTTGCAGGGGTTATGGGTCGGCAGGATGATGTGGGTCAGGGGGCCGTGCCCATCCCTCCCCGACTCCCGCTGGTGTGCCAGTTTGCTCCGCAAGGCCGTAATCTCCTCCTTGATCATCTTGGCCCGCCAGCAGCCAATTGGTGCCAAAGAAGGATAGAATTTTCTTTATGTATGCTACAACAGCAGCAAGAATACTTATCGCAAAGCATTGGAAGACACAAGATCTACCCACCAGGGAAGAATGGCAGATGAAGCTGATGGACTACATGGAACTGGCGGAAATGACTGGCAGAATCCGAGACCAGGGAGAAGAGTCGGTGGAAGAAGATTGGAAAAAATTTATTTTTTTTTTTTTTATGATAATTTTTATTAATTTTCCAGACATATAATAAAACACAAACAAAACAAAAGCATACAAGACATACAAACGAATAAACATGTATAATTACTTAAACTTATTTTCCTAAACCTTCTTTCCCGGACTTCCCCATACCTCCCTTTTTCTGCATCCTTATGTTAACCCTTTCTCAGCAACCCTTCATTCAATTAATTCAGTCATTTTCATTATGCATCCTTTAAAGTTATGATTTACCGCTGCAAAGCTCTATTTCTTATAACCATGACATCTCAGCCATCATCAATTTTACAACAGTCTTTAAGGTATTTTTTGAATTTCTTCCAGTCTTCTTCCACCGTCTCTCTCCCCTGGTCACGGATTCTGCTGGTCATCTCTGCCATTCCCATATACTCAATCACCTTCGCTTGCCATTCTTCCAGAGTGGGTAGCTGCTGCGTCTTCCAATACTTTGCCAGAAGGATTCTTGCCGCTGTGGTAGCATACATGAAAAATGTTTTGTCCTTCCCTGACACCAATTGGCCCACCATGCCCAGGAGAAATGCCTCTGGCTTTTTCAAAAATGTCCATTTAAGGACCTTTTTAATTTCATTATAGATCATTTCCCAGTAGGCCTTTACCCTCGGGCAGGTCCACCAAAGGTGGTAGAAGGTACCTTCAGTCTCATTACATTTCCAACATTTGTTACTGGGCAGATGATAAATTTTTGCAAGTTTGACTGGGGTCATGTACCACCTATAAACCATTTTCATTATATTCTCTCTTAATGCACTACAAGCTGTAAACTTGATACCAGTATTCCACAACTGTTCCCAGTCATCAAGCATTATGTCATGACCTATGTCTTGTGTCCATTTAATCATGGCTGATTTTACTATTTCATCTTGTGTATTCCACCTCAGCAGCAAGTTATACATTCTCGACAAATTCTTAGTATTGGGTTCTAGCAATTCTGTTTCCAATTTCGACCTCTCCATCTGGAAACCTATTTTCCTGTCTTGTTTAAATACCTCGTTTATCTGATGGTAATGCAACCAATCTCGTACCTTAGACTTTAATTTATCAAAACTCTGCAATTTAATTCTTTCACCATCTTGTTCTAAAATTTCACAATACTTTGGCCAATTGGGTTCCATATTTAGTTTTTTTATCTCTTTAGCCTCCATTGGTGATAACCACCTAGGGGTTTTACTCTCCAGCAAATCCTTGTATCTTATCCAAACATTATACAGTGCTTTCCTCACAATATGGTTTTTAAAGCCTTTATGCAATTTTACCTTGTCATACCATATATATGCATGCCAACCAAATCTGTTGTCATGCCCTTCCAGATCCAAAATATCTGTATTCTCAAGAAGTAGCCATTGTTTCAGCCAGCAGAAAGCTGCCGATTCATAGTAGAGTCTCAAGTCCGGCAGGGCAAAACCCCCTCTATCTTTTGCATCAGTTAAAATCTTAAACTTTATTCTGGGCTTTTTGCCCTGCCAGACAAATTTTGATATGTCTTTTTGCCACCTCTTGAAGCAATCCATCTTATCCAAGATCTGGAGTGTCTGGAATAGAAACAACATTCTAGGCAATACATTCATCTTGATAACAGCAATTCGGCCTAACAAGGAAAGTCTCAACCTTGACCATATTTCTAGATCTTTTTTCACCTCTGTCCAACATTTTTCATAATTGTCTTTAAATAAATTTATATTTTTAGAAGTCAAGTTCACACCCAGGTATTTCACCTTTTTTGTTATTGTTAAACCTGTTTCACTCTGAAACTTCTCTTTCTCTGCCGTTGTTAGATTTTTCTCCAACACTTTGGTTTTTTGCATATTCAATTTAAATCCTGCTACTTGACCAAATTTCTCAATTAGTTCTAAAACTCTTTTAGTACTAGTCTCTGGCTGTTGCAAAGTCAGTACCAGATCATCTGCAAATGCCCTTAATTTGTACTCTTTTGTTCCAAGTTCAACGCCTTTAACCAATTGGTCCCCTCTAATCATGTTCAACAAAACCTCCAGGACTGTTATAAAAAGTAAGGGTGATATTGGGCATCCCTGTCGTGTACCTTTTTCTATAGGAATCTCTTCCGTTACCACATTGTTAACAATCAACTTTGCTTTTTGCTTAGAGTATATAGCACCTATACCGTTTTCAAATCCTTGGCCTACCCCCATCCCTTGGAGATTCTTTTTCATAAAGGTCCAACAGATATTATCAAAGGCTTTCTCCGCGTCCACAAAAATTATAACTGCTTTTCTATTAATCTTTACTTCCAGCAACTCTAAAATGTCTATAATGTTCCTTACATTATCTGACATATGTCTCCCTGGGAGAAAGCCTGTTTGGTCCTTGTGAATCTCCTGCACCAAAACTCTCTTCAGTCTTTTTGCTAAAATGTCTGCAAAAATTTTGTAATCCACATTGAGTAATGATATAGGGCGGTAGTTCTTAACCTGATTCTTTTCAGTCTCTGTTTTCGGTATAAGTGAAATAAAAGCTTCTTTCCACGATTCGGGTGCCTTTTTCCCTTCCAAAATTTCATTACAAACTTCCTTTAATGGTTGTACTATCCATTCCTTCAATGCCTTATAATATCTGGCAGTCAATCCATCCGGGCCTGGAGATTTTCCCAATTTCGTGTTCTGAATGGCGTCCTCTATTTCTTGTCCTGTTATTTTCTCATTCAAAATCCTTTTACTTTGATCTGAAATCTTTGGTAGTCCATACTTTTTAATAAATTCTTCTGTTTCCTGCTCGTTAACCGGCCCTTGTGCATATAATTTCCTGAAAAAACTTTGAAAACAGTTGTTTATCTCATTTGGTTTGTGGATAATTTTTCCTTCCATTTCCAAACTTGTCACAGTATTCAATTTCTGTCTCTTTTTCAATTGCCATGACAGAAGTTTCCCACATTTGTCTGCTGATTCAAATGTTCTTTGTCTCATTTGCTTTATCTTCCATTCTATCTCTTGATTCATCAGTTCCATATATTGTGTCTGATAATATTTTATTTCTCTCAAAATCTCATGAGACTTTGGTTTGGACCTCAATTTCTTTTCAGCTTCTTTTATCTTTTCCAAAAGTTTTTCTTTTCTCTCATTCTGTTTTTTCCTCTTTATGGAGTTTTGTTGTATTAGGAAACCTCGCATCACGGCCTTGCTAGCGTCCCAAATTATTCTTTTTTCCACATCAGTTCTCAAGTTTATCTCAAAATAGTCCTTCACTGCTTTTTGGGCCTTCTTATAAATCTCTTCATCTCTAAATAGGGCGTCATTCATCCTCCATCTGAAGGTTCCAGTTGTTGTTAGTTTCATCTCTATCTTCACTGCATTGTGGTCAGAGCAAGTCTTTGGGCAAATTTCTGCTTTTTTTATCTTCGGTGCCATACAACTAGTTACCCAAATTTGATCAATCCTTGTCCAGGTCATTTTAGCTTCAGAGAAAAAGGTTCCCTCCCTCTCCAGGGGATTCTTTGTTCTCCAGATATCAATCAAATCCAGTGTTTCGGTCAATTCGAAAAAAGTCTTTGGAAGTCTTCCATCATTAGAGATTATCTGTCTTTGTGCCTTATCCATGTTAGTGGAGACAACACCATTCATATCTCCCATCATTATAATTTTACAGTCCAGATAGTCCATTAAAGTCTCATGCAACTTCCTAAAGAATTCCGCCTTCCCCTCATTTGGTGCATATATTCCCAATATCATAATTTTTTCTCCTTGAACTTGTATTTCTATTGCCAGGTATCTTCCTTGTTCATCTTTGAAGATCATTTTGGGAGCCAATCTTTCCTTTGCATATATCACCACACCTCTTTTTTTAACTTTGTCTGATGAAATAAATTCTTGTCCAAGCCTCTTGTTTATAAGTAGTTTCCTATGTGTCCTGGTCACATGCGTTTCTTGCAAACAAATTATATCCAATTGCTCTCTTTTCAAAATATGGAAGACTTGGCGTCTCTTCCTGGGGAGGTTCAGTCCATTACAATTCCAGCTAAGAAGTTGCAGAGACATTTTGGTATTATGTACCTACTCCTCCGACTGCTCCAAGTTTTTGTTCCTCCTCCGATGGTGGTAAAAGTCCAAATGAGAGATTTGCAATATCTGTCGGTTCTTTCTCCACTGTTGTGTCTACTGTTCCTTTCTGTAAGTCCTCCTGGTTTCTTTCCAAAAAAAGTTCTTTGTCTTGAATTGTTTTTATTTTAATCTTCCTTCCTGTGTAGTTAAAGGACAATCCTTGTGGGAACTCCCACCTGAAAGGTATGTTGTTCTTCTTCAGAAGATAAACCAAATCTTTATAAAAGGCCCTCACCTCCAAGATGTATTTAGGGATGTCTTTGAAGATCTGTACTTGACAGTTTTGGATTACGAGAGCTTTTTGATAATGTAGGTCCAAAATTTTATCTCTTTCTTCTTTAGATCTCAATGTAATCAAGCAATCTCTGGGTTTCTTGCCTTGCCTTCTGCCCAACCGGAAAGCCGTTGTTATTTCAAATTCTTCCTCCTGAAACTCGTCCTGCCAAAATTCCAAAATATTTTCTGTAAGGAATTCTGCAAGGCTTCCTTTCTCTTCCTCTGGGATTGATCTTAATTTGAGATTTTTCTCCTTTCTCTGGAGTTCCCACAAAGCCAGAGTTGCATCATGTTCATTCACCTTTTTTGTGATTGGGGCGAGCTCCCTCTTAGTTTCTTCTGCTGTATCTTTTGCACTTTGAGCAATCTTTCTTGTTTCCGAATTTTCTTGAATAAGTTTATTTATAGAATCTGTGTTAGAAGCTACGCTTGCCGTGTTCAAGTCCAATCTTGTTGTCAGGTCATTCAATTTTTTTGTATTCTCCGCTGACTGCTTTGTCAATGCTTCCAAAGACTGATTTATTTTGAGCAATGCCTGTGTCATTGACTCCATAGATGCAGTTGGTGCTTTTTCCTGTCCAGCTGGTGTTGTGCCTTGCATAGAACCCCTTTTCTTTTGAGTTTGCTGAGTTTGTTTTGTTTTAGATCTAGTTGTTATCTCTTCTGGTAAGCTGCTCATGTCCTCAAGGTCAATTCTCACAGAAAGGCTTAGAAGTGGAAAGTTCCACTCTTTCCCTCTCACAGTAACAAATTTTCTTTAGTTCCTCTAGAGGGAGCATTTAATTGTATCCAGTTTAGAAAGTCAGAAACACATAATGTGGGGAACAAAGAATCCAAAGAAACCAGAGTCCAAAGTCCACAGTCAAAACACTTTTTACAGTTTCAGTCTAAAGTGTTCACAAAGTAACTCCATTCAAGTCTTATAACATGTTTCAGTCAAAACCCCAACTTTGTATCCAGTTTAAATTGACAGTTCAATTGCCTGGTGCTTGCTCCAGCAGCCCGACTCAGGGTTTTGACAGTGAAAGATCTCTTTCCTCCTCTCCTTTAAGCAGGTATATAAATTTCAATCTTAATCCCCCCCTTCCCCTGCTTGCTGGGGGGGAAATTTAAGTCCGATGTCAGGTTTTAAACAGTTTAGAAATTATCCTTCAATTAAATGCAGCTTTGTTCTTTCGTTGCTTTATTTACATGCAGTCCGGGGAGGCAGACTTCCTTATTTTATGCCTTTCCCGTTTTCAGCCAAATTTTTAAAAGTCCCACTTTAAATGTCCCGTTCCATCTGTCAATCTTACTCACGGGTTTTACAGTCCGAATTCAGTTTCAGGAAGGAATCGGCGCTCTCTGCTCAATGGCGACGCAGCTTCACTCCGCAGGCTGGGTGACGACTCTCAGCACCGCGCTCACTCCCGATGCCGCTCCGTAGCCTTTAAAAAGGCTCTTTCACAGTACCGGGGGGCGCAAAAGGTGCCCGCCGAGTCTCCTTGCTTACAGGCTTCAGCGCCTGCAATTTTAAGGGTCCCCCGCTCGCTGTAGCGGGTCAGACCCGAACTTGCGGAGCAGTCCTCCCTCGGAGCTCGAGGCAAGGACCGCCATTAAGCACTGGCGCCGACCGGAAGTCGAAGATTGGAAAAAATTTAAAGTATATTTACAAAAATATTGCAAAATTAATGAATGTTAGAAGGATGCTGGAATGAAGTTATATGGTTTTAGCAGAAATGTAATTAAGAATTAAGTAAAAGCTGATTGATAATGGGCCAAAAGAAAAATTTAAGGTTAGACCGTTAAGATAAATTATAGAACAAAAATTGAGAAAGATGGAAAGAATTTGCTGAAACAATTAACTGAACTAGAATACAAAAAAGGGAGGTGTGAGGAGGTCGATGAAACAAGTAAATGAAAGGTAAAGATATGGAATATTGGATGTGTGTTTGAGTGTTATTGTTTCTTTTTGTTGTATTGTTGTATTGTCTTTCTATGTTTTTCTTTTTATGTATTGTAATGTATGTTTTTATTGCTTTCTTTTTTCTTTTTTCTGTAATTTTTAAAATTCTAATAAATATCTTTTTTTAAATAAAAAAAACAAAACCCCGAGGTACTATTTCTGGGTTAGCGGAGTCTGTAACCTGAAGCATCTATAACCTGAAGCGCCTGTAACCCGAGGTACCACTGTACAGCCTAGCTGGAGAATGGCACTGCAAAATTCAGAGAAGTGTGAATTTCTAATAACAGCAGTTTTGGGTTCTCGTTGTGTTTTGGAACATGCGAATTAGGTTGGTTGGCCTTTAAATGCAGATGGAATTGACTTTCTCCCCCAACCCTAGTGTCAGGGAACTGACATCGGAGCGAGAGGCGAAGGGGAGGCTCCCAGATGATGCTGGCGAAGGACCCAGCAGCAGGGGGAGAAACAGCTCAGTAGAGGGGGAAGCCAATCAGCGCAACACCGGGGATAAAGGGAGGCAGATGGGGGAAGTGGAGAGAGGGCTCCAGGACTCTTCACTGGACATTAGTGAGGAGAGCCCAGGTCCTCCGCTACCCACGCCTTCCCTGCGCAGAAGACTCCCGCGCAGTGAGAGGAGGAGGAGACTGGGTGTCAAACAACTTTTATGTTGGAAGAGGTTCAAGAAACGCCCACTGACGGATTCTGCCAGTGACTGAGGCAGCCACGATGAGAAGGGCTGTGCAGTCAAAAAGGTTTAATAAGGCAAACTAACCGAGAAAGGCACCAGCTTACGCACGAGTAACTCATACCTATTACACCTAGTATCATCAGGAAGCTAATGACACCCAATTTAGTCTTTCCTCCTCTGATCCCAGTGTGGTTCCTTCATGGAAGCCTGGAAGTGACAATTGCAGCACTCATTAAAGTTCCATTAAACTGAGTGGGTGCATCTTTTGATGTGCTGCATCAGGAGGAAGAGCGGAGGGAGGAGAAATCTCTCTCTCTCTCAAAGATTTCTTCTTCATCTTCATCTTCATCTTCATCACCACCACCCCGGACGCATAATGGTCAACTCATTAAGCAACCAAACGCTGTTGTAGGCCCTTTCTATAGGGTATTGTTTTCCTCTTTAAAAAGATCGCTAGTTTTGTTTAGGATTGTCTTTTTTTGTTCTTGTTGCTGTCATGAATGCTGAAATAATGAGCCTATGTTTAGAAACAAGTCAATGGGGACAACAGGAAGCATCCCTGGTAATTATACAATTCACAATTAATTTCCGACAGGAACTGTCAAAACAAAAGTACTCGGCTCTCAGACCTCCTGCTCCTACCCCTTGCAATTTATTTATTTTTTTAATGTCTATTGGCTGAAACCGATAGGCCTGGAAAATCATCATTGTTGTTGTCTCACATGCCTGTAATTGATGCTGATGGAGAGTAGAGCAGCACCACGAGTGGGAATGGAGAGAGTTTCCCATAGATCCCAGCACAGCAATCTTGGTGGGTTATTAGTTTTTAAATGTCAATCAGGAACATGGGGGGAGGGGGAGAAAGAGTTTAACAGAGGCAAAGGCACCGTTGTCAGTCAAACTGATGCGCTCTACAAATCTTGCAAGGTGTTTGGCTGTGCGAAGAGTTGCAGGGTGGAAATGGCAGGCCGCAAATAGAAATATTTCAGAATTGTCATCGACTTCCACTGTAAGAAATGGCTTAGGTTTTTTTAAAAAAGGTGTCCCTGGATTCGTTCGTTGTTTTTCGCTGCAACAGGAAACAATCAAATGAATGGAGGGTGGAGTCTCCATTAGAACTAGTGAAATAAAATATCCATTATTATAGTATATTATCAGGTTTGGGGATACGTGCACATTGTGCATGGCTCCCTCTTTCTTTTCCTACATTTGTAAGACTTTGGAGAAAATACAAATAATTCAGCCATAGCAATCCATGCTTGAAGACCTGCATGACGCTGTTCTTGTCTATTCTCCCAAAGGAAAATTTTGGGGTTTTTTGTTTTCTTTTGGAATAGAGGTCATCAAATGGTCACTGTCAAGAACAATACTGAAGATTTGAACAAGGTAGCTGTTATCTTCCATCCCAATATTTATTTAAAGGTTTTGGTTGTGATGAGTAGTAGTGTTGGGGGGGGGGATATATATTTTTTGTTAGATCCTTTTTTTCTCACTTAATAAAAGGTCAGGCAGGTAGATATTCCATTTATCACTATTACAAAAGACTCCAGCACAGTGATGAAAAGGGGGAGAAATTAATTACAAGTCAGGAGCTGCAATAACTCTCTCTAATAGTGACAAAATTTTTAAATTAATGTTTCTGACACCGGGAGAAAGTTTGATTAATTTTTACGATGCTATCGCTGCAATATTGGCGGATAAGAAAACTTCATTCTTTGCAATTTAGATGTGGATCATCCTTTTAACGCTCCACACAAATCTACAAGGCACCTTCACACTTTATTAACAGCTTCAGTCAGTGCCACACTAGCCATAATTAGTAAAAAAAAAAGAGGGGGGAGAGTGACATAGTAAATATATCTTGCGTAGCTAGTAGGCAGTGTGGATCTATCTACAGTGGTGCCCCGCAAGACGGAAAACTCGCTAGACGAAAGAGTTTTCCGTTTTGGAGGTGCTTCGCAAAACGAATCTCCTATGGGCTTGCTTCGCAAGACGAAAATGTCTTGCGAGTTCCTGCGGGTTTTTTTTCCTCCCCCCCCTTTTGCTAAGCCGCTTATCAGCTGATCCGATAAGCTGATAAGCCACTAAAAGCCGCTAATAGCGCTAATCCGCTAATCCGTCAATGGGCTTGCTTCGCAAGACGAAAAAACTGCTAGACGAAGAGAATCACAGAACGGATTCTTTTCGTCTTGTGAGGCACCACTGTATATACATGGGAGGGGGAGCTAATCCAAATTGAACAGAGACTGTGCATAAACTCTGACAACCGGTTGGGATCCTGCTGAGTCTTTGTACTCTCAGGCGGGCTTTTGATCCAGTGGTCACCTCCGCTAATGGGAATGGAGAATAAGGAAGATCACACAATAACATAAGAAGCTCCCCTATACCAAGTGGGACCCATTGGTCCATCTGGATCAGTATAGTCTGCACTAATTGGCAGAAATGCTCTGGGGTTTCAGGCAGGGAGTCTCTCGCAGTCGCAAACACCAGTTAATTCCATCAACTTTTAATGGTTTCTGGGGGCAACATCTGTGTCAAATGAAGCTCAAGCATGTAGCCTGCAGTTCATCTCTCTCTCTCTCTCTCTCTCTCTCTCTCTGTGTGTGTGTGGGGGGGGGCAGGGAATGGTGTGTATTGAGGCATATGCAGGAGTGCCAACTTGAATATTGGAGGGGGCAGGTAAGCTCCACGCTGCTTAATCAACCACATAATGTGGTGAAAGCACAGCATTTGAATAGCAATGCCCATCAACTTATTAGGGGTGACCCACTCAAATATTTTATTGGGGGGCTAATAATAATAATAATAATAATAATAATAATTTATTATTTATACCCCACCCAACTGGCTGGGTTTCCCCAGCCACTCTGGGCGGCTTCCAACAAAATATTAAAATACGATAGTCCTTCAGATATTAAAAGCTTCCCTAAACAGGGCTGTCTTCAGATGTCTCCTAAAAGTCTTGTAGTTGTTTTTTCCTTTGACATCTGGTGTTCCACAGGGTGGGTGCCACTACTGAGAAGGCCCCCTGCCTGGTTCCCTGTAACCTCACTTCTCACAGTGAGGGAACTGCCAGAAGGCCCTTGGTGCTGGACCTCAGTGTCCGGGCTGAACGATGGGATGGAGATGCTCCTTCAGGTATACTGGACCGAGGCCATTTAGGGCTTTAAAGGTCAGCACCAACACTTTGAAATGTGCTCAGAAACATACTGGAACCTTGGCCCCTAGAAATTGACTTCTATGTATGGGGGCAATTGGGGGTCCCCTCTGTCAGGAAAAAGCAAATAGATTTCTGTCTGTCTCTTTCCCCTCCCTGAGGGAAGCAGGCAGGAGGGAGGAGAGGTGTGTCCCTCTCACGCTGAGTGGGATTGCCGATAGTGACCTCGCCTGTATCCTGCCGGGAGACGCAGACGGGGAGGTCAACAAGGATCTCAAGCCAAATGCCTGGAGAATGGCCAGTTACCTCTGACTGCGGCCTGAGAATCTGACACCCTCTTCCAGTGGCTAGCAAAAGTTTTCTTTCGAATTGAATGTGATGACCCCATGTTGGACCACTCCCTAATGCCCTGTGGTGTGCGGTCAGTGGACCAGGGGGACTAGGCTAGTCCCCTAAATGTCCTGGTAAATTGGAGTATTGAAGTATGAAAGCCTGGCGCCTGCTTCCCAAAGCCCAGGGAAACTTCTGCCCGGATTATTAATAACAATAGTAATAGTAATTTATTATTTGTACCCCGCCCATCTGGCTGGGTTTCCCCAGCCACTCTGGGTGGCTTCCAACAAAGATTAAAAATACATTAAAATGTCACACATTAAAACCTTCCCTGAACAGGGCTGCCTTCAGATGTCTTCTAAATGTCAGGTAGTTGTTTATCTCTTTGATATCTGATGGGAGGGTGTTCCACAGGGCGGGGGCCACCACCAAGAAGGCCCTCTGCCTGGTTCCCTGTAGCTTAGCTTCTTGCAGTGAGGGAACCACCAGAAGGCCCTCGGTGCTGGACCTCAGTATCCTGGCAGAACGATGGGGGTGGAGACACTCCTTCAGTTATACTAGGGAGGGAAGCGTGATGTTCACACACATGACGTCAGGACGTCAACCCATGACATCCCCCCACCATTTGCCCTCGCAAGCTGGCACATCTGGCCCGAACTTCCCCTATGAAAAAATTCACTGCACGCCACTGCTAAGGTCTAGTAGATCTGAACCAAAGTGGGCCACGCCCATTCCGGATCCAACGAAGACAATTAGTCTGTTCCTTTCATAAATGCAGCAGCGATAGAAATCTTAACAGAAAAATAAAACATCATAAAACAGACCAGCAATTGTTCTAATGAAAATGTATCGGATTTGTGGCAATCGATGCCATCCAGCTTATGGTGGAAACACAGCTTGCTGTCGGAACGCCACTGCCTTTAGTCAACAAGGTTGATGTTTTGCAGGATGGATCAATGAACCGTTCATTAGATGAAGTGAACCTGTAAGAATAAGCATTCATTCCTCTCCACCAAGATCAAACAGAACTTGTACAGCGAAGTTGCGGCTGGAGATTTTAAATTATCTTGGAAATCACTTGGTCTTTGGAGAAAGTTTGCGCCCTTGATGTCAGCTTTCATGTGACAGCATCAAACACACATACGTACACAGCAGCAGCGAGTTTTGGAGAGGGAGGAGAAGAGATTTCAGACGCTCCCTTTTACTGTACAATCCTACGCATGTTTACGCAGCAAGAAACCCCATTGAGTTCAATGGGGCCAGTGCACTGGACCATGGCCTCAATTGCTCAGGCATGCTGAACAGATCGAGGAAGAAGTTGATAGTATTCCCCACATTTGTTTAATTTGCAAATGAGGCCTGCAGCAAAATCTTGCTAGGCTGTGTAAGCGCTATACCTTCAAAGGACATTTGAAAACACATTATTTCTCTCAAAGAATTCTGGGTACTGCAGAATTACAATTCTCAGCAACATTTAGAAACTAATGGAATATATGCATGTTTAGCGCTCGTTTCCATGTTATTTGATTCCAGAAAAAAATAAACTGCTCATAGGCCCCTTAGCCCCCAAAATGTTAGGAATACAGTAATGAAATCTGGTGGAGCAGTATACCAGCATATAGTTCTTTCGTGTTGTTTATACTGGGGAAACAGAAGCACACACTGGGGGGGGGGGGGAGTAGCGACATTCTCCAATATTGTTCATTGTTGTGTCACACCACAACTATTGGTGTGAATGGAATTTTGCCCAACGCGGTTCTATAACGTAAATTGGTACTGCAGTGTGAAAATGATATCAAGAAATGGGTCACAAGTACTAGCAGTATAAGCAGGAAAATTAACACAATATTCCCCACAGAGTGCCCCCAAAATTTAATGACACTAGGAAAAGATTTCATTGGTATTTGGGGGGAGCAGAATAGCCAGAAGGTCCAGATGTTTGCGGGCTGGTGAATTCTGGCGCTTTTTGTTGTTTAGTTCAATCCTTTCTTAGCAGAAGCGTGAGGTGACATAAACCCAGGTAGAGGAATTAAGGAATCTATTAACCTATTTCAAAAGTAGAGAGGAACAATGATAAGCAATTATAGGGGAGACGCAGTAATAGAAGTGAAACTAGAAGTAAACGCAAGGGGAGGAGGGAAGTCAAATTATGTTGTTGTTTTTTTGTTTATGAAGATGTCTTATACAGTTGTACCTTGTTTTGCAACTGGGATCCGTTCAGGAGCCCCGGATGCTAGATAAATGGACGCACGACAAAGCACTGGTCTGTGCATGCACGTAGTGCGATTTAGTGCTTCTGCGCATGTGTGAGGGCAAACCCGGAAGTAACCATTCCGGTACTTCCAGGTTTGTCACGGACGTTCGACGAAATGGACGCTCAACGAGGCGGACTCAGAACAAGGTACTGTTTTTCACATTTGTTGTAAAACTGAAAACTCAGAAAATACCATTTAAAAGAAAAAGGGAAACTCTTGAGAAATCGTGATGGGGAATGCTTTTTGAACTCATTGGCATCCATCAGATGTTCCCTTTCTTCAGTTTCCATCTTTTTTTAAAAAAAAATACTGTACATGTGCAGTGTGGGTATGTGTTTTGTTGGTGATTATAGGTTCTTCCTCCCCTGTTTTAGTTTTACTTTTTTAAGCATGTGTCTGGTTGCTTAACAAATAAAAAATGCATGGATATGCATTAACATGAGCATGAACATGAGAGGCACTGCTTGAGCTTTTCAATATATGATAACATCAAACAAATACAGGCTGTGAAGTTGGAAGGGCACATTCTTCTCTGAGCAGAGCGCTCAATGAAGCCTCAATCACACCCCAGCACAACCTGCTCCTTGTTTTCCTCAACACATTGCTCCACATCCACGTGGCAGAACACCGCTACTCTCCCAAGCAGACCACCCCAGAAATGTGAAGAACCGAACTAAACTTTGGAAAAGCCTTTGTTGTTGTTTAGCCGTTTAGTCGTGTCTGACTCTTCATGACCCCATGGACCTGAGCACGCCAGGCACTCCTGTCTTCCACTGCCTCCCACAGTTTGGTCAAACTCATGCTGGTAGCTTCGAGAACACTGTCCAACCATCTCGTCCTCCTCTGTCATCCCCTTCTCCTTGTGCCCTCAATCTTTCCCAGCATCCGGGTATTTTCTCATGAGGTAGACAAGCTGTTGTTGTTTAGTCTTTTAGTCGTGTCCGACTCTTTATGACCCCATGGACCAGAGCACGCCAGGCACTTTTGTCTTCCACTGCCTCCCGAAGTTTGGTCAGGCTCATGTTTGTAGCTTCGAGAACACTGTCCAACCACCTTGTCCTCTGTCGTCCCCTTCTCCTTGTGCCCTCCATCTTTCCCAACATCAGGGTCTTTTCCAGGGAGTTTTCTCTTCTCATGAGGTGGCCAAAGTATTGGAGCCTCAGCTTCACGATCTTTCCTTCCAGTGAGCACTCAGGGCTGATTTCCTTCAGGATGGATACGTTTGATCTTCTTGCAGTCCATGGGACTCTCAAGAGTCTCCTCCAGCACCATAATTCAAAAGCATCCATTCTTCGGCGATCAGCCTTCTTTATGGTCCAGCTCTCACTTCCATACATCACTACTGGGAAAACCATGGCTTTAACTATACGGACCTTTGTTGGCAAAGTGATGTCTCTGCTTTTCTTGGACAAGCTAGAAACTGATATAAACCAACAATGGACAAGCTAGAAACTGATATAAACCAACACTGGACAAGCTAGAAACTGATATAAACCAACATTGACAGATTTGCCATCCCTACTGGTATGAAACCCAACTGACCTGGTGATCTTTTGCAATCCGCAGTGTTTCTCATTCCAGTGGTAGCGTATGCATTTCAGCCAAGAATACTCTCTGCCCCGGAAATTTCACGTTCAGAAGAAAATTGGCAAATAGACGCCATTCTATACAGAAAGGTCCTACTTTGCACAGGGAGTCTCCATGCAAACGCGCATCATCATCTTGGTCCTAACATCTATGGGAAGGACCCTGCCGTTGCCTCTTTCCACCTGGCTTGACAGGCTTCACAAGGACTGCAGCTGCTTTTAAATTGTTTTTAATTTTTATCTGTGTTGTTTTAAATGAGACCATCTTGGCTGTGAGCCCTGGAAGACCTGCCCCCTGCCTTCCTGGCCTGGGTGAGTGGAGTGCGGACTGACTCCAGCTACAAAAGCTGAAGCTGTTGAATAGATTCTTGGGCTGCAGTATTGTTGAGAGAGCTGTTGCTATTATTGGTATTATTGTTGTATCTTTGGTTTCAGATCTTATGATTTAGGTGGAAATTGTTTCCATTGGGTTGTGTGCTTTTTGATGTGTTTCATTTATTGTTTATGACTTCCATTACGTTTGCAATTATGTGAATCTTGTCATGTTGTAGGCTGCCTTGAGCATAGTTTCAACTATGGAAAGGCGGCATAAAAATAAAATGATGATGATGTCAAAATGACCAGAGTTCAGGAGGAGGTGGATTACATTCCTATCACTGCTAGCCAAGACAGATGCATTGTGCGGCACTGTTGCGCCATCAGAGAGGACAGTAGTTTTCAAACATCAAGCCGGCATCGCTCTTCTACTTCGCTGCTATAATTGATAGCAGCTGGGAAATAAAGCTTAGCCGTCTTCTGCAAAGGATGCTGGAAAAGGCAGATATGGAAAACAAGCAAAACCCAGAGCTTAACACAGTCCTAAGAGTACCCATTAAAGTTTGAAGTGCAACAGGCCTCAGCCACCTCATAGAAAATAGCAGCATGAATAATTTGGAGCGGTGGGGAACCCGGCAAGTCTGCTGACGCACATGATTAAAAGCATTTTCTTTTCTCACCAGGGGATCTGATCTTGCGAGAGTTCATTTATATGAATATACTCTGCCCTCAATTGTTTGGCTTTATGTTTTGCTGCTGACTTCTGGGGAAAGGTTCCAAAAGTTGACACCTTCAGTAATGTTGGTGGGGAGTGGGGCAGGGTGGGGTGGAGGGAGGGAGGGAATGATAAAGCTACAGCTGTGGGGATGCAGGGTGACTTGATAAATCCACTCCCTGGAAAACGGGTAGTGGACAGTCATTCTTGTACGATGTTCTGATGGATGTTTACAAAAGCAAGGTAGGAAAGGTCCCGCTCAGTGACACATGACTTGGGATTTCTGTAAAACTCATTATCGGTGAGGTCAGTGTCACATATGTGAGGCCTGACAACATGGTAAGAACCAGTTAATGGGGAACCTAACAACTGGAAGTTGCAGCGAAAAAGAACTCCATATAAGGTGCAAGGATAGGTACAGCAAACATGGCTTGGACACATTGCATTGTATTTGGATGAAATGGGCTGGCAGAAGAGGGCTGCCCAAAATACAAAGAGCTAAGATGATGTATATTTTGCCTCTATAGCATGCTATCTTTAAACTCTGTCCTGTAATGTGTTACTAAGGAAACTCTGGCTGATTATTCATTTATTTATTAAATTTCTATATTGCCCTTCATTCAAAGTTCACACAAAAATACATACCATAATAACAAACAAAAGCATTAGCCCCCTCCACACATACACAGAGAGAGAGTATTATTTTATTTTATTTATTCATTTGGCAATTTGGTGTGAGCCTCCATACTGGAACCCCAAAAGGAGATTTCCCTTACACACTTCTATATAGCTCACATACAGTATAGATTTCATTCAATAGCCAACAACGCCAAAACCTGCCACCTAGTCAGATCAAACACATTTTGGAACAATTAAAACATTAGAGCAACCGTTTGAGACAAAGCAGACATGGCGCCTTTCAAGCTGAAGGTGGTAAATAAAGTGAGATCAAGATTAATAGCGGAAGTCATTTAATTCAGTCATAGGGACAAGATGCAAGATCACTCTAGGCTGGTAATACTAAAAGACAACACCTTGTTAATCAGGTTTTTATAGTGATGGATGGCGGAAGGGTTTAATGGGTGCAGTCCAGGATTAGAATTTCATTTGGAGCACTTGCAAGGATTTAACAAAGTTTCAGAAGAAGAAGCAGTTTCTTCCTCTGGCTTGGTTGCCTTTGCGGGGGGATGAGGGAGCGAATAAATGTCTGTCTTACATGCTAAATGTCAAAGTCTCAAATTTGCCTAGTTTGAGATGGTAGCTGGGGGTGGGGGCTGAAAGGAATCATCTGTGGGATGGTGGGGAAGCAGGCCTTCCAGAGAGACATCAGGTCTGCTGCTCTGCAATTTAGCAGTCAGGAGAGCTCAGCTAACATAACGTAATTGTATTTTAATGCCTTCTGCAAGACTGAGGATCATTAGTTATCATCTAAAGACACCCAGAAGCTGAAGTCACACGTGTGATTATAGGAAGTCGCTGCACTTATTGTGTTCATAGCATTGCACATCACCATCCTTTAAAGTCAAAGTCTGTAGGAGGGTGAAATGAGATGGAAACTTCTGAAAGCCTTCCAAAGTCATTTCCTAACTGGGGGTGAACGCTTCACCGCAGGAGCTTCTTAAAATGTGAACACGCATATCGTGCCATTCATATTCTTCTGAATACTACAGTAACATTTAAGAGTGCATATCATCAGTGGAGCAATCTATATTTTATTATATGTAACAAAGGCTGCAGTGCAGGGGTTAGGACCTGTGGCACTCCAGAACTTATTCAGAGTAGAATACCTTATTGCAGATATTAATATTGTGCAGTTTGAAGCGACTGGAAGCATAAGAACTGGCTCCTTTTGGAAGGAAGCCTTATTCAGACCCGTAAAAATATTATTCAAACTTTTACTTGCAGAATTTTCTTCGTAACAGAATTGAAACATCAAATGCACATCAAAAATATCAATACAATGTCTAGTGCTACTCAGCACAGGCTCAGCATCTTGTTGTTGTTGTTGTTTAGTCGTTTAGTCGTGTCCGACTCTTTGTGACCCCATGGACCAGAGCACGCTAGGCACTCCTGTCTTCCACGGCCTCCCACAGTTTGGTCAAACTCATGCTGGTAGCTTCAAGAACACTGTCCAACCATCTCGTCCTCTGTCATCCCCTTCTCCTTGTGCCCTCCATCTTTCCCAACATCAGGGTCTTTTTCAGGGAGTCTTCTCTTCTCATGAAGTGAGCCTCAGCTTCAGGGTCTGTCCTTCCAGTGAGTACTTAGGGCTGATTTCCTTAAGAATGGATAGGTTTGATCTTCTTGCAGTCCATGTGACTCTCAAGAGTCACATCCAGCACCATAATTCAAAAGCATCAATTCTTCGGCGATCAGCCTTCTTTATGGTCCAGCTCTCACTTCCATACATCACTACAAGGAAAACCATAGCTTTAACTATATGGACCTCTGTTGGCAAGGTGATGTCTCTGCTTTTTAAGATGCTGTCTAGGTTTAGTATAAAATAATCCAAACAGACCCAGAAACAGAGATCTTTCTCTCCCCACAGCCTGCATCCTGTCTTAAGCTGTTTACCTGGTGATCTTCATTTACTCCTTCCATGGAGTCTTGAGACAAAAAACAATAGTCAACTCCCTTCAAAATGGTGAATTTTCAAATTCAATATCCCTCAAATGATCTACAGCTAGAACTAGAGAACAATCAACAGGTAATCCTTAACCCACTAAAGATCTCAGAGACCCCATAGAAAACTGCTGTGGAAATAGCCCAGTGTTAGCAAAGCACATTTGGCCATTTCCATTTTAAAATTTCATTAATACACATAGGCATTTTCTGTGTATATTAAACCAATTACAGTGGTACCTCGGGTTAAGTACTTAATTTGTTCCGGAGGTCCGTTTTTAACCTGAAACTGTTCTTAACCTGAAGCATCACTTTAGCTAATGGGGCCTCCTGCTGCTGCCGCGCCGCCAGAGCACGATTTCTGTTCTCATCCTGAAGCAAAGTTCTTAACCTGAAGCACTATTTCTGGGTTAGCAGAGTCTGTAACCTGAAGCGTATGTAACCTGAAGCATATGTAACCCAAGGTACCACTGTATACATAAGGTGTTCTGGATCCATTTCAATCGGGGGTTTAGGCCAAGTTTGGCACACAGAAGGAGCATCAATTGCCACATGGGATAAGAAAGCAGGGTGGTTAGCTTTGGTAGAAAAATCTAATCCAGGGTTGCGTGTCAAGGTCCCCAAGACACCCCCCCCAAAAAAAAAATAACTCACACATCACACAGAATTTTTGTTTATGGTTTTTAGCATAATTTTGGCCACAACTTTATTAACATACATAGATGTGAGTGGTTGCTTAGGCATTGATTAGGACTATCTGTCCCCCCGCATGGGGACAGAGCTGACTTCTGGATTCCAGCGAAAGTCAGTAAGGGGAAACAATATTGGGGGGAAACTGGAGCTGCGCCACAGGCCCTCACCTTCTCCCCGCATGCTCCCAGGGGCTTACGCATCCCGAACCCGATTCCAGGGATTTGGACGAAAGCATGGCAAGCCCCTGAATTCCTTTAACGGAATTCCCTTTCCGCAGCAGCATTGGAGGGGCAGGCCCATCCAATCCTTACCCCTCCTCCAACCAATTTTTAACCAATGCCTAACCGCAACCTTACAAGTTGTGACAATTTGCTACGCAGTAGGCAAAAGCCAAATGGCAACAGCCAATCAGCCAAATGGACAAAATTCCTACTAGGCCCCTGCGCCAACAGCAGACGACCCCATGACAGGCACAGCAAGGTCAACGCACAATACCTAAAATAAGGGAGGGTGGGCAGGTGATCCGGTGCACGCAGCGAAAGAGAAAGCGAAAAGCTGTGTGCACTGCTTAAAAAACCTCTGTTCCCTCCCCCAAATTAGCAACATCAAAATTACCCCAGCAACTCAAACTACCAATCCCTGCCAGAGACCAACCATCCTAACCCGCCTGGCAACAGAGGGGTAGCTTGGCTGGCTCCCACCACAACACGTGCTCTCTTTTAACGAGAACATGCTTTGCCATACATCTGGAATTTCCCAGACATAGCTGGGATTCGATAGTGTCCAGTGTAAACAGTGTCCAGGTGGAATTCACTGAAAGGTCCGGGAAAATCCAGACTTATAGCAACCCATGTTGGAAGTGTAGACTTTGGTAGCAGATTACCAGAAAACAATTTACCAGTATTTGTGTGCGGGTTTTCACCTTTTGAAATATGGGAACACTAATCTGATCTAACATGTGTGTAAACTTTGTGCAAGGACATCAGGATGAATGCTCAATAAAGAGGTCGTCTGGAAGAAGAAGAAGAGTTTGGATTTGATATCCCGCTTTATCACTACCCAAAGGAGTCTCAAAGCTGCTAACATTCTCCTTTCCTTTGCCTTCCTCCCCCACAACAAACACTCTGTGAGGTGAGTGGGGCTGAGAGACTTCAGAGAAGTGTGACTGGCCCAAGGTCACCCAGCAGCTGCATGTGGAGGAGCGGAGACGCAAACCCGGTTCCCCAGATTACGAATCTACCGCTCTTAACCACTACACCACACTGGCTCTCACACTGGAGGGGTCTTTGGGTGCAATAATGTCCTATTACACTGTTTCCCCCCTTCAACCACATGTTACCTAGAAGAGGTCTCCCCTCCCCACCAGATAAACAGGAAGACGATGCTGGTACATTGCCCATACATCAGCAGATGACATATAGCTCTAGGCCTGAGAATCCCACAATTTTTGATGCCTTATTTTGCGACTGGCAAAACTTGGCAGTTTTTGTTTTACATGTGTCAGTGTGTGCGCATGAGCGTGTGTGCATGCACACATCCTGCTGAGGTTCCTTTCACTTCATTCTTAAATACCTTTCATTCATGCAAGTTACGTTCCCATTGATTTCAAAGGATTAGCTCCCCATAATGCATTTAGGATGAAGGTGTTAAGCTACGTTCTCCCATTTAGCTTAATGATTGTGATGCTTTGGCCATTACGCTTTGAACTAAACGAGATGAAAAAGCAATAATATGACGTTTCACCTACCTGCAGGCTCAGAATGCTAATGGGAGCCCAGAACGTCTGGCTCAATAGCAGCTTAGAGGGAAACCACTAAAGTCCTATTTTAAAAAAAAAAAATCAAACACCCCTAGACGCTAAATTGCACTTTGCGGAAACCTTGTTTTTCCTATTGTTAATCAAAATACTAAAAGCTATGTAAGTGCTAATATTACCAGCTTGCCATTATTACCATCCTCTGCAGTCTTGCAATACCAGAAAGTGAATAAGCTTCTCTGGAAGGGAAATGAATGTTAAAAGTATTCCTTTTCCAGAAAGCCCTTTTGTTCTCCTTCATCCCTTACCTTGAAAAGAGAACACCTGAGAGCACAAATGAAACCGTCACAGAAGAAAATTATCATGTTTTTACATTAGTTAGCCTAACAAAAGAATGAGGAGGTAGCCTTTCTTTCAAAAGAAGACGAGGGAAAAAAGGACTGTGCATATTCTTCAGCATCTCAAGTTTTTATTTAAATAAAGAGATAGCCATGGTAGACCAGTGCTTCAAAGGTCATAATAGGGTAAATAAGGGCCAAGTTGAAGGGCTCACTCAGCCACAACGCAGTTGGATGGCACTGTAGCCTAACGCTCCGTTGTTCCAAAAAAGAAAATGGGTGGGAATGGGGTATGTACACCACCAAGGAAAATGGGGGTTTCTCCCCTTCACATTGTAATGAGAAAGTCTCTTATTCACATGTTTTGACCCAATATGTGAAATCACTCAATTATTGTTCGAAACCCACACTTCTCTGAATTTTGAGATGCAATGCCCAAAATGTATAAAAATGGGAAAGTGTGCATCAAAATGTATCTGTTCACATAAACAACACACGCAGCTTTATTCTGCTAGGGAAAACTGCTTGCAAAAAATGTGTATATTAGCCAAAATGGCATATGAAAAAAACCTGTGTGTATTAGGTGGAATCTGCACTGGAATGCCAATGAATTTTCCTTAAAAAACACACACACACACACACACACATTGCAAATGGCGGCAGAAATGTGTTGAGTTGAATTTAGAGTTGTAAAAGTGTGAAACAGAGAGAACCCAGCGTTGACAGATCCATCAATCTGTCAGGAGCTCGTCCTACACTCAAGTAGGACCCTGGCAGAGACACAAGCCCGACTGGCATGTTCTCTCCCTCCTGGTCATTCGTTCAGGAGCTTCAAAAGCTTTCTTCAGCCCGAACATCACAGCGACCGATGCCAACAGATATCAGCACACTTAGGGATCCTCAGAGTTTGCGCAGTTGGTAACAGACCTCAGCAACTCAGCATTTTGGCTAATCTACTTTATTTACATATAAACACACGCGAAGCACTGCAACATGGCTCCCTCTCTTTCTAGCATCAGACAGCAAAGAGAAAAAAGACAGAGGACAATAGTCCCACTTCACGGAACACGGTAACACAAACATCCTGTCTCCGTCACTTCCCACTCTGTGGAGTCAAAACATATACCGTCATGTGATAGACAACAATCCCATGACTGCAATCATGGAGCAGGAATTCTAACACCATCCCCAATGCCACCTTAAGCTTTTGGAAGAGAGGAGGGGAGTAGGAATGAGAAGAGGCTCTTTTTTGAGCATCCTGCTGCTGACTTACCACAGAGTTTTGTGCGTGGCACCACAGTACTACTGAATGACACAAAAGTTCACGTTTCTTATTCTGGGTTTAGAACAGCAATGCGATAAATGAGATAAAAAAGAATCCAGCGCTACCTGTTTGAGATTTCCACCAGCAGGCATACCTGAAGACATCTGGGGTTGCTATGGAACCTGAGATGCTTGATGGGGATAAGACAGGTTGGATGGTACGGTGCTGAAGTCGAAAAGAAGAGATAATTGGAAAGTTTAAGCACCCTTTCCCAGAAAAACATTTCTGACTTCCCATTGCACCCTCCCAACATCACATCGCAACAGGAAAGATGCGTGGGTAAAGGTCTGTGAGCTCAGTTGCCTAACTTGATATTCTGTAAAAGTCCACAAGTGTCTTTTAGAGGGGGAAAGGCACTGGCCTATGATTCCGCCAAAATATAAGCTGTCAAGTAACACTTTCCTGCTGAAAATCCGTACCTTTGCCACCTCTGCACTGCCAAGATACACCTTTTCTTCTTGCCTCTTAAAAATCAATGGAACGGGTGAGTTATTTTCCAAACTTGCTTTGGTATTTTTCATTACTGGCACCACCGTCAATCACAACGGTGCTCAGAAACATAACTACACCCGCCATGCACCAAGTCATTAGCAGCGGCAGCACTCTCATCCCTGCTGTATCCGAGAAGAACCCCTCCTCTGACTATCTAACCCGCCCTGCTGGTTATTGATGTAAGCAGCCAATGGACACTGGCCAAATCACAGGATGATTTCTTCAGCAATACAGTAAGTCTTAGATGCTTCACAAAGCAATACAAGACCTGGAGAATGTGGGGCATGAACAATGGTCCCAGGCACTCCATATCTCCCATCTAGCAGACGGAGGTGGCGCTGTGGTGTAAACCACTGAGCCTCTTGGGCTTGCCGATCAGAAGGTCGGAGGTTTGAATCCCCGCAACGGGGTGAGCACCCATTGCTCTGTCCCAGCTTCTGCCAACCTAGCAGTTCAAAAGCATACCAGTGCAAGCAGATAAATAGGTACTGCTGTGGCAGGAAGGTAAACTGTGTTTCCATGCGCTCTGGTTTCTGTCACAGTGTTCCGTTGCACCAGAAGCAGTTCAGGCATGGCCACATGACCCAGAAAGCTGTCTGCAGACAAAGACCGGCTCCCTTGGTCTGAAAGCAAGATGGGCACCGCAACCCCATAGTCGCCTTTGACTGGACTTAATCATCCAGGGGTCCTTTACCTTATCTCCCATCTGGATTTGGACCTGAAAGACCAAGGAAAAGTGTGTGCATGGAGGGTAGGTTTTTGCACTGGTTGTTTTACTGAAGTTCCTTGCCACTGGAGAACAAACTTGTAGCCAGTGAAAGCATTATATATATATATAAATGCATTAGCCCAGCTTAAATTCTAGAGCCGAAGGGTTAGACACCAGAGTCTGCAAGATGAATATTTCTTCCTAAAATTATTTTGGCTGCAGATGTGATAAATTAAGGCCAACCACTTTTTTAAATTATCTGCATTATTAAAAACATTACTTAGACTTCTGGGGTATGGCAAAGAGCATGATTAATAAGTCTGATAACAGTTTTATCAGTGCTGTATAATATAATACAGAAGACATTTTTTTTAACCCCTGATCTTCTATGTGAGCCAAAGTTTAAAGAAGACAAATGGCAAGGATGTAAAAATGGGGGGGGGGGTCTAGTAGAGTGTATCCATTAATTCAAGTGGGGATTTCCCCTAGGCTGCTCTTGAATGTTTAGGCAACAGCGCAAATTAACTCATCATTCCTTATTCTTCATAGCAAGATGTTTCACACTGCAGGTAATTAACTTGCTCTGAAATTCTCTCGGACAGACTTTTGAAAAAGGCATTGTTGGACTATGATTTCTCAATGTGCTCTGCAACATCACCAAAAATTGCATTTGCCAGGGTACTGCACATAAAAATGCCTTTATTAGTGGAAATAACATACCAAAAATGCATTCGATATAAAAGAAAACTACATAGCAAAATTGTGCATGTTGGGCAAAATTGTATGCAAATGTGTGCATATTAGGAGAAAGTAGCATTAAAATGCCGATGAATTTTCATGGGGACTTGTTCCTTAAAAAATTGCAAACTGATGTGGAAATGTGGAGAACTGAACATAAGAGCAGAAATATGAAAAAGAGAAAGAAACTGAAACAGACAGATTCATCCATCCCAAGTGTACAGTGCTTCTTCCATTGCAAACAAACATGATCCAGCAGCTCAGGCCCACTCCTTGGCCTCAGAGGATTTTGGTGGGAGTTGGCGCCTGGTTGGACACCAGGGAAGACCAACGATGAAGGCAGGAAGTGCTTCCAAAATCATCCTGGTTCCATATTGATATCATATTGGCCATGCAATTTCTGAAGTGGATTGGAGTGTGACTTTATCTGAATAATCTTATGAAAGCTGAGTTGTTGAGAGGCCCTCTGGGCTGGTCCCGTGGGTTAACAGTGAGGCGAGGTCTGAGGTCAAGGGTGAAGTAAGTCCATCAAAGCTGAAGCTGGGTCCAAGGCAGGGAGTCGGGTGAGGTCAGGAGCTCCGGCAGGACAGGGTGCAGGCAGGAACTGGCTACCAACAATGTTGCTCCCACAACTTGGGACTGGGGCTGACTGGCTTTTATCTGTCCCGAGGCATAGGGCGGCCCCAGTCCACAGGTGCCTCGCCTCTCCTGGCCCGGAGGCGAGCACTCCTGCTGCGGAAACTTAGTTCCCTCTGCCTCTCTGCCCTGAGCCTCTGCAGCTCAGGAGAGGCTAGAGGGTTACCAGATCCAGAGGCAACCTCCTCTTCCCCTGGCGGGGCTGAGAGTGGAGCACCTGCAGGCAATGGGTCCTCCATCACCTCAGGGGCCAGAGCAGACTCAGCTGGTGCCTGCACCTGAGGATCCAGCACAGGTGAGGGCCCTTCCGGCTCAGGCCCCAGCCCCATCTCAGCTGGTTCTGGAGGCGGGGAATCCTGTGCAGGCTGGGATTCCTCAGGTTCAGCCTCTGAGTCCAAATCCCAGGTCATCACACCCTCAGGGTTATAAAGTGGAGTATACCCATAGGAATTATAATGTAAACCAGTAGATTATCAGGGGGAGGTGGAGTAAGAGACAAGGGGAGGCACTGGTGGTGCTGATTCAAGACTCCTGCTCAGTGACTTTAAACTAGACACTGGGGAACTGGCATCTCTTCATCCAGCCCATCCATCACGTTAGGAATTTATGGAACAACGAAGTTGTAACTAAAGGTGGAATTTAAGACACTTGCTAAATGACTATCAGACTTTGGAAAGTTGGTAACACCACATGAAGTTCAACCATTTTGTTGAATTAATTAAACTATATAGTTTCAATTCAGTTTTGAATAAATTGCTTTGGATTTTATTGTGTTATTCCTTAGAGTGTTGTGCAAACCACTATTCCAGGAGGGAGAGGGGGAACTGGGAACCAAGGAGCTAGTGGCTTGAAAAAGTTTGAGAACCACTGATGGGAACAATTGTATGTCAGGGATTGGAGTCAAGAGGGTGAGACGGATGAGGAGTGGTAGAATCACCCCTCACTTCTACCGATGCTTCAGAAGAAGAAGAATGCAGCAGTGATTGACAGTAGGGTTTTGAGGGGCTTGAGGAAGCTCAGCGAGAGATGAACAAAAGAGTTGGGAAGTGTTAGAGGAAGGGGGATGGGATTGTGACAGAGCAGCCAGCTGACACATTGTCACGAGAGCATTTCTGATCCCCCTTCTCCCAGAACTCGGCATTAATTAAAGGTTCAGGAACAACGAAATCAGAGACATTTGGCCACAAGCAGCCAGCGTAAAGGGAGATGCTGTTGCTAGGAAGGAGGGAGGAGGAGCCCAGTTTGGAGCAACACCATTGTTAAGGCTTGCGGCATTCTTTTGTCTCTCGCTATTATGAAGAAGAAGAAGAAGAAGAAGAAGAAGAAGAAGAAGAAGAAGAGGAGGAGGAGGAGGAGGAGGAGGAGGAGGAGGAGGAGGAGGAGGAGGAGTTTGGATTTGATATCCCGCTTTATCACTACCCGAAGGAGTCTCAAAGTGGTTCACAATCTCCTTTCCCTTCCTCCCCCACAACAAACACTCTGTGAGGTGAGTGGGGCTGAGAGACTTCAGAGAAGTGTGACTAGCCCAAGGTCACCCAGCAGCTGCATGTGGAGGAGCAGGGAAGCGAACCTGGTTCACCAGATTACGAGTCCACCGCTCTTCACCACTACACCACACTGGCTCTTGTGATTGAATTAACTCATTAAAAAGGACTCTCCTTGTTTTCTCTGGTCTTGCTGCAACCAGGGAAGGAATAGCTTTCCTGAAGACTTGACATTGTATGAACAACAACACACATGTTGGAATTATCTCTCCTCTTGGGCAATATTTGGAGGTGGCCAGCGTGGTAGTGCAATGCCACTCAGCAACCCTCTAGCTCATCATGCCATTGCTGCTTACCCAGATGTAGAGGAGGAGGAGAGAGGCAGCTGCAGGTTTGCCATGGTGCAAACACACCAGCAGGAACACTGGATTAAGTCCACCATTGTGTTTGCACCACCTCAACCTCACCACCACCTCTCCCCTCCTTTGCTACCTCCTGTTAAGCAGCAACGCAGATGACCAGAGGTCAGGTGAGGGGCAGTGCCCCATCATACCCACCCACCCGCTTTGGTTTTAAACAAGAACTACTCTGTGCCAAACTTTAGATGATTAACCTCAAAACATTACATAAAGACTCCTTTGTGTTTTGGGGAAAAAACTTTGCCCTGGATCTTTCCATCAAGGGATGCAGAGGCAAACCCAAAGATATGGTCTTCGTAAGTGATTAGAAGATGGAGCCAATAATAAAGCAGTAATAAAACAAAAGGCGCCACTGGGAGTTAAGGATTTTCAAACAAGCCTGTCAAAAAAGTGTAATAATGTTGTCAGATCAATTTGCTGCCAAGTGCAGGTGTAATGCGATAAAACTTCAAAGTGGAAGTTCTTAGCAGATTATGTTCTCAAAACTGTCAATCAGGCACTGTTCTCATAAGTAACAAATTACAATGTATCAAGCTGTAGAACCAAGGATGCCGTCGTAATCTGCCTAACCAGGCTGGATTTTCAATGTGCATGTTAATAGCCCTGTTGGTGTGGACAAGCATCCTGCATCCTCTTTATATCTCATCATTTCTGATTTATTTTCCATTGAGGGAAGGGGGGATTTATCGGCAGCCGGATATTTGTACTGCTGCACATGTGCACACAGTGGAGTAAATCCTATGTGGAAAGATGCACAATGACCAGTTTCCATCCTTTCTTCTCCTTCCTCTTTGCTGTTGTTATCTGGGAGCGGCTGCCGAGACCACAGAACACCGGTCTTGAAAGACCTACAATGGCTCCCAGTACGTTTCTGAGCACAATTCAAAGTGTTGGTGCTGACCTTGAAAGCCCTAAACGGCCTTGGTCCAGTATACCTGAAGGAGCGTCTCCACCTCCATCGTTCTGCCCGGACACTGAGGTCCAGCGCCGAGGGCCCTCTGGCGGTTCCCTCACTACGAGAAGCCAAGTTACAGGGAACCAGGCAGAGGGCCTTCTCGGTAGTGGCACCCGCCCTGTGGAACGCCCTCCCACCAGATGTCAAAGAGAAAAATAACTACCAAACTGTTAGAAGACATCTAAAGGCAGCCCTGTTTAGGGAAGCTTTTAATGTTTAATAGGTTATTGTATTTTAGTGTTTTGTTGGAAGCCACCCAGAGTGGCTGGGGGGACCCAGCCAAATGGGCAGGGTATAAATAATAAATTATTATTATTATTATTATTATTATTATTATTATTATTATTATTATTATTATTATTTTCTAACGTAAAGGGGGAGCCTGACTGGAAATGTAGCTGTAGGCCACATTCACAGCATACATTTAAAGCACTGCGATACCACAAAGGATTCTGGGAGTTGTGGTTTGTTAAGAGAGAGTTCTTAGGAGACCTCTATCCTCCTCACAGAGCTAAAGTTCCCAGATTGGTTTCGACAACGAATACCTCTTTCACAGGGAATTTTAGCTCTGTGAAGAAAATAGGGTTCTCCAAACAATTCTTGGCACCCACAAGAAGATACAGCTCCCAGGATGCTTTGGGGGAAGCCATGACTGTTTGCTTACCACCGTGCTTTAAATGTACATATGCTGTGAAGGTGGCTGTACAGTGGTACCTCAGGTTAAGTACTTAATTCATTCTGGAGGTCCGTTCTTATCCTGAAACTGTTCTTAACCTTTAAGAACAGGTTTAACTTTAACTGTTCTTAACCTTTTTAACCACTTTAGCCTCCCGCTGCTGCTGCGCCACCGGAGCACAATTTCTGTTCTCATCCTGAGGTAAAGTTCTTAACCCGTGGTACTATTTCTGGGTTAGCGGGGACTGTAACCTGAAGCGTATGTAACCTGAAGCATATGTAACCCAAGGTACCTCTGTACACGTATTTACAGCAAGGAAAACTGTTGGTGAGTTGGCCACAACTTTCAGACAGCTAAGGTAAAGGTAAAGGGACCCCTGACCATTAGGTCCAGTCATGACTGACTCTGGGGTTCCGGTGCTCATCTCGCTCTATGGGCCGAGGGAGCCGGCGTACAGCTTCTGGGTCATGTGGCCACCATGACTAAGCTGGTTCTGGCAAACCAGAGCAGCACACGGAAACGCCGTTTACCTTCCCGCTGGAGTGGTACCTATTTATCTACTTGCACTTTGATGTGATTTCAAACTGCTAGGTTGGCAGGAGCTGGGACCGAGCAACGGGAGCTCACCCCGTCACGGGGATTCGAACCGCCGACCTTCTGATCGGCAAGCCCTAGGCTCTGTGGCTTAACCCACAGCGCCACCCACATCCCGCTAGCATCAGACAGCTAGCATCCCTCAATTTCTAACAGCTTGGTATCTCTTGCTTATTCCTAAAACAGAGCCGGGTGGGGGCAGTCTGAATAGCATACTGGGTTCAGAAAATCTTGTCATCCGCCTGGATCATATAGCTGAAAAGGAGGACAGAGGCAGCCATCTTCCCCTTGGTTATTGTGCAGTGGAATGGATAATGGAAGACAAACATCTGGTGAGAGAGGGACTCCTCTTTCATTCTCATAGCAAAGCAATTGTAAAATCCTAGCATTCTTCTTCCATGCCCGACTTTCTCTAGCAGATCCCGGAGAAGAAAAAAGATGCACCTTTATATACAGGTATGCAGAAAGCCACACTGTCTTCACCAACCAGCTGTCCTGTGTTTTTCCAACCAAGAGCTGGAATTGTTCTAGAGAGAGAGAGAGAGAGAGAGAGAGAGGGGGGGGGCCATTTCTGTCAGCGTTTGGATTTAAAATGCACTGTCAGTTCTGATTTTTCTTCCATTACCATCTCAAATGGGCAGAAAAGGACAGCTAAACTGGCAATCAGTTTCCAACAAGGCAAGGTCAAAACAACAGGCTATGCCTCATATCACTGGGAGGAACAGGGAGCTATTATGACAGAGGTGTAATAGGAGGAACCAGCTGAGCATCTCACTCAGTATGCAGCTTGGGAAAACTACTCCCCAGGGATGCTGAGCTCTGGGCTTGCAGCCTGGGGGCAAAATCCCACTTGCACCCCTCTGCACACATTATAAATATACCAGCCTTGTTAAATGTATCTGTTAAAGGCGAAAATTTACTCCAGGAATGCCCCCTCACCATACTCACACGCACACTGCCCATGAAAATTATTCTTACATTTTGCTCAGCTTGACCTCAGAGGTTCTATCTGCTGTACATTGTAATGGCAAGTTCATCTTTTTTTTCTGAGAAAGTTCAAGGGGGAGAAGGCAAGAGGAGGGGCTGACTCCCAGCCCCCAGAAGGGATGGAGAAATCTGTCCATTTCAGTTTTCAGCATATTTCTTTAGGAGACTGCATTTCACTTGAAAGCAAACTTTGCAACAGACAATTGACCTCATTTACTTGATTCAAACAGTGAGGAGGATGGGATGAAGGGTGAGAGGACTGACCAGCTGTCACTGCTCCCCCAACTTGTATAACAGGTTGTTATTGTTATTGTTGTTGTTGTATCAAATTATTACCCACCCTTCACCAGCAGATCCCAGGATGGCTTAAAACTATGTAAAATTCAGAATTAAAAACAGTTAATAACTCTCCTGCTCAGTGCCTGAGGGCCCCAGTCCTGCCACTCAACACCTGGCCCAGGGCGGGGCCTGATGGGCTCTATAAAGGACTGCTGCCGCTGCTGCTGCTGGGCAGAGAGGGCTCAGTTTTGTTTTGTTTTTTGTTTAAATTGCTGTTATTTTTTACCTATGTCATTTTACACTTGATATTAATGCTGTATTCTTAGTTTTAGATTTTGATTTATGTGGAAATTGTTTCCCATTTGCTTGTGTATTTTTTGATGTGGTTTATTTATTGTTTATGACTTTTGTGTAAATCTTGTTAAGGGACGCGGGTGGCGCTGTGGGTTAAACCACAGAGCCTAGGACTTGCCTATCAGAAGGTCGGCGGTTCGAATCCCCGCAATGGGGTGAGCTCCCGTTGCTCGGTCTCTGCTCCTGCCAATCTAGCAGTTCGAAAGCACGTTGAAGTGCAAGTAGATAAATAGATATGGCTCCGGCGAGAAGGTAAACGGCATTTCCGTGCGCTGCTCTGGTTCGCCAGAAGCGGCTTAGTCATGCTGGCCACATGACCCGGAAGCTGTACGCCGGCTCCCTCGGCCAATAAAGCGAGGTGAGCGCCGCAACCCCAGAGTCGGCCACGACTGGACCTAATGGTCAGAGGTCACTTTACCTTTACCTAAATCTTGTTTTGCTGTAAGCCACCTTGAGCATTGTTTTTTAACTGTGGAAAGGCGGCATACAAATAAAAGATGATGATGATGATGATGATGATGATGAAATAAAATCAGAGTTACAGTCTTCTTGGGAGGTGGATATTTGGGACCAGCTTCTGCTGTGACACTGGGACAGAAGAGGAGAATGGAGCCTCCAACTCACTGGAATAACTGGGCTTGTAGACATAAAAGGGGGGCCTCCTGGACTTCTGGATTGGCATGTGGGCACAAGCACAATCTAGGGTTGCCTTATGTCCAGGATTCCAGTGACGGAATAGCGTGGGGGGGGTGTGGATTTCGGGAAATCTGCAAAATGTCTGGGTTTTAAAAACTTTTTACTTCTTGAAATATGGCAATGCTAGCACAATCACCCCAATGTTGTGTAACGTTTATTGCTCGGATTGTTTTGTGGGATTAGGTGGAGTAACATGTGCATTAGGATTTGGTTGTTGGAGGTTTTCAGAGGGAAAGCTGTGTTATCTGCCCCACCCCCAGCAAAAAAAAAAAAAAAAAAAAAAAGGCTGTACTGGTATAGAAATACATTCCCTGCTCCTCAGTGAGAGATGGAACAGTGTATCTGTTAGCTCAGCGGGTGTAGACTGGATTTATCGATGCTGCTGTGATGTGGGATAGTTGGGTTATTATTGGTTGTCAGCTGCTATTATTGATTGGTGGGTTTGATGATTACTGGCTGTTGTGTGTAAAGGGATTGATGAGAGGATGTGTGGGAAAAGAAAAGAAAACTGGTAAATGTGTAATGGTGCTGAAAAGTTGAAAAAAGCGAGAGCATGTAAGAATGGTTGTGTGGGTAGAACCTTCTGGAGAGCTTCATATATTTTGCAATTTCACGTTGATGTGATTATTGTTTTGCATGCACAGATAATGTGCTGCATTGTACTTTTGCATACATGGATTTCCTTTTTTCTTTCATAGAATCATATAATTGTAGAGTTGGAAGGGACCCTGGAAACCATGTAGTTCAAACCCCCTGCACTTACAACCTTGGCATTATCAGCATCATGCTCTAACCAGCTGTGTGATCAGTTGTTGATATTGTGTTTGTCGTATATTTTTTTACCTGTGGCATTTTTTCTTTAAATATAAACCAAAACCCATTGCTATGAAGTGGTCTCTGTAAATGGTTTAGATAAATAAAAAATAAATAACATCCACTAATATCTAATGAGTGGGGAAGCAATAGGACAATTGTATTACTTCACCACTGATCCAGGTGTCAATATGCCCCCACAAACCACCACCCCTAAAAGGAATTGCAATGGCACCGTAAAAATCTCAGTAAAAAGGTAAAGGACCCCTGGACTGTTAAGTCCAGTCAAAGGTGACTATGGGGTTGCGGCACTCATCTCGCTTTCCGGCCGAGGTAGCCGGACGTTTGTCCACAGACAGCTTTCTTCATCATGTGGCCAGCAGGACTAAACCGCTTCTGGTGCAACGGGACACCGTGACGGAAACCAGAGCGCATGGAAACGCCATTTATCTTCTCGCTGCAGTGGTAACTATTTATCTACTTGCACTGGAGTGCTTTCGAACTACTAGGTTGGTAGGAGCTGGGACAGAGCAACGGGAGCTCACCCCGTTGCGGGGATTAGAAACATTGACCTTCTGAGCAACTATCCAAGAGGCTCAGTGGTTTAGACCACAGTGCTGCAGTTGTTCATCTCAACTGATCTTCTGGGAAGGAACATCCCATTTCAGAACCCAAGTGTGCTACTAGGTCATCAGAAAGGAGTCAAACCAGAGTAAGAACTTAAAAGCAATAGCCCATCTAGTCCAGCATCCTGTTCCCACAGTGGCTGGTCAGATACCTGTGGGAAACCAGCAAGAGTGCTTGGTCTGATGGGAGCAGAAGGTATTCTTTGAGCTAAGCGTGGTGGATGGGAACCCCAAGGTGGTTTTGGAAACAAAAGAACTTTTTTGTGTTTTTTCTCTCCCATGGGAAGCAGTGGAAGGGAAACAAAACCCACGGAAAGTTTCTGGAACATCTCTAGCGTACATACGCTGTTTGGCCCTACAGACCCCACGAGATAAACCTATTAACATGTAAGTTAATATATGTCATTAGCCGAGATAGAAGCCTGTGAGAAACAAGCAAGCAGGACTTTGAGTACAAGAGTCCTCTCCCCTTCCGTGGTTTCCAGCAACTGGCATTCAGAATCATTACTGAGAGCCAATGTGGTGTAGTGGTTAGGAGCAATGGACTCGTAATCTGGTGAACCAGGTTCGATTCCCCGTGTCTGAGGAGCCAATGTCATCAGAGAGGGAAGCTCTGATTGTGGAACACTGGAGCTGTCTCTTTGAGGCTGGGAGGGTAAATCTGATGATGGCCTTTAAGATGCCCACCCAGGGACCATAAAATTGCATCCTTCACATGCCTTTTGCTGTCCTTCCTCCTCTATCCAGCTCAACACATCATCAGCAGGCCAACCCTCCTCTTTCCACAGTGTACCAAACTCCTTGATATTCCTTTTCTTGAAGAGCATATCCACGGACAGAGGTACGCATGCTATTGCAATGAAATTTCCACCAAGAGGGAGGCTAAATAGCACAGAGGGGTTTTTTTGAGAAAAGGAAGGTATTAGAGAAAACCTGAAAGGTTAACCAAGAGCGCTGCCTCTAAAACCCCCAAGGCAAGGAGATCCATAAATGAGAGCCCAACAGAAGCAGACCAACCCCTGACTTGCTTTTGACAATAGCATGGCCCAGATAATAGGTTCAGCTCAGCTTATCTCCTGGGCAGGAACATCACTAACACAATGTATTTCAGAACCCAAGTGAAATACTAGGTCATCAGTAAGAAGTCAAACCAGGCAGTGCTTGATCCGACAGCAGTAGAAAAAGGTATTATCTGAACTGAAACATAGGAGACATTTACAGCCCTAAATATCACAATGGAAATACCCAATGAACTGTAGGGAAACAGCTAATTAGCAGAATTGACTGGAACACAGTCAAGCAAGTTTCCACAAAAGTGGCATGGGGTTGGTGATCTCACTGCTATAATTAATTTTCCCCTATCCTTCGTCTCCAAATTCTCCTCTGCAAATTTTGATTGTGAACCTTCTACGAATATTTTCAAGGCATGCGAAGGTTTTGGGGGCATTTAATGTTCGACATCAGCAAAAGAATGAACAAGATTCTGCTCTAACTGTGGACAGCGAGTGGCCCTGTAGAGAGAGGGCAACTGTACAACCAAAGACACATCCAACCAGTTTAGTAAGGTCCCAGAAGAGCATCATGACATGTAATCCAAACCCTGGTCAGGCAGCAACAGTGTGTGATGGAGCAGTGGATAGGGCTGGCCCAGGACATTTTGCCACCTGAGGCAAAACAGTAAATTCCGGGGGGGGGGACCTCTTTCACCCCCAATGGTGACTCCGCCCCCTCTCCACTGCTGCCATTCCCACTTCCAACCCCACAGGCAATGTCTCCTCCTTCTCCTTTGCCTACCCCCACCCGCCACCAATTCCTTTACAGCCACCGCCTGAGAAACAAGAAGACTGTAATGGAAGCTGACAGGGAGGGCAGTGGTGGATGAGGAGGTGACACTGAGTAACAGTACCAGGAGAAGGGAAGTGGTGTGTTCCTTTTGCCACCCTTCCCAGCTGTCTCATCTCTGCTACCTGAAGCAACCACCTCACAGAGCCTCATGGGTGGGCCGGCCCTGGCGGAAGGGCTACTGCCACACCCACAACCCTGATGTTTATGCTGGCCAGAGTGGGAGGTGGGGAGCAGGCCGAAGCCTGATTTGGATTATGCCAGCTTGGTGTTGACATGGTGAATGGGCACGATACCAGTGAGTTGTAGTAGTTAAGAGTGTTGGACTAGGACCTGGGAGACCAGGATTCAAAACCCTGCTCATCTATGAAGCTCCCTGGGTAACCTTGGGCCAGTCATTGCTTCTCAACCTAATCTACCTCACAGGGTTGTTGTTGAGGAGGGGGAGAATCATGTACACCTCCTTGAGCTCCTTGGAGGAAAAAAAGTAGGATATGAATACAAGAAACAAAACACATAAACCGATGGAAGCTGGGCCTGGTCAGGATTTAGTAGTTCTTGGGCAGACTCCACAGCTCCCTCAGAATGCTCCATTTCAGGGCTTCCCACCAGTGAGAAGTTCACCAGCAGTACTTTTGATGGGCAGAACAGGGAGCTATGCAGTGACACCATCATCACTCTGCAATCAGAGAGGAGCCGAATTGGTCTGGTATGCAGAGAGGGAGACCTCCACCCCATTCAAACCCCACAGCATGGTGGACTGGAGGAATGGCTTGCTCCCCGGGCCTTCCTTCAACTGCATTGAGAATTGCTTTCCATATCATGTCACTGATGGGGACATGTGGGCAAACAGAAGTTGTGGGACTCCAGCTCCCATCAGCCCCAGCCAGCACGGTCAATGGTCAGGGATAATGGCAGCCTCCTCTGAAGGGCTACAAGTTGTTGTTGTTTCTTTTGTTCCTCACCGCTGTCACAATCTAGCAGCTTTTGTGTCATTCCTTTTCTATGTCTAAGGGATAAACGCACTGCCATTTTCAGTTATGGGATGATGATCAGGGTAGAGAATACAATTCAAAGCAAGATTATCCCGTCTCAGTTGATGTCTGGCTGGGAAGAATTGCTGTGTGAGACACACCCTGAAGGATTGTGGCGAGCGTCTCAGAGATTGCTCTTTAAATCCCCATGTACACACCTGCTTATCCTGCAGCCCTATGAATATATGTTGCTACCTTGCACCATCACAGTGGGCTCCCCTAAGGTCTGTAGGCTCTCTAAGACTAGTCTGACATTAGTCTTTTTCAGTCTCTTCTATCGGAGGTACTTTTAATTGGAAATCTAATCCTTCGGCATCCAAACTTGCTCTATAACACAGCAATGCCGCTCTCCTTCTAAGGAGCAACAGGATTAAGAGAGTCGCTGATGTCGCTCAGAATGAAGCATTCATTCACTTATCTTAAAAATGGTATACACTGCATTTCTGCTTTAAAAGTGATGCGTAAAAGCAAGATAAACCACAGAAAGGCAGTGCACAACCACCCCTGATCTGATTAGGGACCTAATCCAGAGTTTTAGAGTGGCCTCAATCCAACCCAGGATCCAGGGCTGACCTGATCTGGATCTGGGCCAGAATTGGTTTGGGGTCTTGCACAGTGTTTAATGAAACATATGGTCTGTCTGTTAGTGTTTGTAAAAAGCAAAAAAAGGTTCTGACTTCCTTTGTCTCCTCAGCCTGGTCCTTGTCGGCATAAAAGAGTCCATGAGAAGAGTGTCCTTGCAGAGTACTTTCTGCTTTTATTCTTAAAAATCTTTCTGCAAAAGCGACTGACCGACTGTACACACATCAACACTAGCGGATTTCACTAACCAACCAACCCAACACCAAACTAACATTTCTCACTCTCTATATACAACCCGGTGCAGGCCACTGACTCATGCTGACCCAGCTTTTTTAAGCATTAAAGAAACAGCGGCCAATTTTTAGCCGTGACACAGTCTCTTTGCCACTAGACCACAGTCCCTTGCTATCATCTCCGTCACAACCACAGGCCATTCCAGATGGACTCAGTCCAACCAGGGAATCACCTCAGCCCTTTCTGACTGAATCCCAAGTCCGCCCCAATTCAGCCTGATTCAGTTTGGAATCCAAGATTCAGCTGGATGCAACCCTGACAAATAAAATAGATCAGCAGCATATTGAGATAGAAAAGAACTGCATTGCAATGCATTTAAAAACCTGAGAGAATAAAAAGATCCCACGTTGACATCAAGCAGGCCTCCTTGGGGAGGGAGTTCCACAAACAAGGAGCCACCACTAAAAAGACACTCTAACATGAACCCAGAAGTATCTCCTTATAAATCCAAATTCAAGTTGACTTGAAACTATGTTATTGTGGGGGCGGGTTTCTTTTCCACTCCCTCCCTCCCCCTGCTTGAAGCCTTTTTCTTTTTATCTTTTAACAAGGAAACACAAGTTTGTAAAGGTACTTATTCTGCCTGCTCCCTGAAAGCAAGGATATCCAGCAGGCAGCAGCACTTTGTTCAAACACTCGTAATCTTAAGTAACGCTGCAAACTTTGTTTTGCATTGCAAATCAATACATGTGTCCCTTCTCCACACCCAGAAGGTGAATAGGTATTGAACTGAGGTCTTAGCTGTACAGCCACAAAATATAGCCCTTTAAAAAAAAAAAAGCAAGGAATAATGGGAAACAGAGTGGCTTATATTGATTGTGTGATGTTTTCCTTCTTAGCTCGATTCTGTCTGATGACCACCCCCCTTGTCTCACATAGAGGTACTTGCCAGCGCAAGGAGACTGCGCCCAGTGCCATACACAGAGAGTTCCTTTGGAAATGGAAAACTCAGAGCATTGAATACAGAGTTCCAATTTCCTCCTCCGCCTAAATGTGTTTTGCTCATACTTGGCAGACTTTTAAAACAGCATTTCCTCAAGCCCTAGTTTATTCCAAACATATTTTGGTAAAGTCAGCATCAGGATCGGGGTTTTAAAATTTCGTTATTTCCCCAGATTCAAAGTTTATGTGAAAAAGTTTAATTTATTCCCCTCTCTTCCTCCTCCATTTGACTGTGGTTTATTCCTGCCTTCGCTCTGTCTTTAACCAGAGAGAGAGGGAGCAAGGGAGCAGAAAAACAGAAGGGATGGGAAGAACTATATATTAATTCTTAGGTTAAACCAGTTTTAGAAAGCCCAAAAGGCTAATGAGAACACATTTTATTTTGTCCTTTTCTAACCCAAAGGAAGATTTCTTCCAGAGCTAACACAGCTATTATCAGCTGCATCATTCCGTCCATAACAAATCACTGCTTTGTTAATCCCTTTTAGAGCTCACCAGTTTACCTTTCAGAAGTGTAACTGCTGCCTGCACTCGACATTCGTTCCTTTGATGGTATTACTTCTTTTTACCTAATATCAAGTGGCCGGGTTCACAGAAACGGCTGATAGTCTGTATTGATCAGGTGAGCCTCAGCTACAGAATAATTGCGCACAATTCCTTCTCGTTGAAGAAGGTCACACAACTACATGGCTGGGAGTTCCAAAAAAGGGCACATTGCTTACACTGGCCTCCCCTCACCACTTCCAAAGCAAAAAGCAGGACTTGGCTGTTTAGGCAACATGTGAGAAAGATCTCAAAATCAGTGCTCTGCATATCTATTGTTATTAACTTAGGTTGCAACCCTACGCATAGAATTGGGCTGCTTGCATGCCATTGGTTAAAAATTGATATATCTTAAGTAACTGGATATGGAACAACTGGATATGGAACAACTGATTGGTTCAAAATTGGGAAAGGAGTACGGCAAGGCTGAATATTGTCTCCCTGCTTATTTAACCTATATGCAGAATTCATCATGTGAAAGGCTGGACTGGATAAATCCCAAGCCAGAATTAAGATTGCTGGAAGAAATATCAACAACCTCAGATATGCAGATCACACAACTTTGATGGCAGAAAGTGAGGAGGAATTAAATAACCTTTTTTTGAGGGTGAAAGAGGAGAGCGCAAAATATGGTCTGAAGCTCAACATCAAAAAGACGAAGATCATGGCCACTGGTCCCATCACATCCTGGCAAATCGAAGGGGAAGAAATGGAGGCAGTGAGAGATTTTACTTTCTTGGGCTCCATGATCACTGCAGATGGTGACAGCAGTCACGAAATTAAAAGACGCCTACTTCTTGGGATAAAAGCAATGACAAACCTAGACAGCATCTTAAAAAGCAGAGACATCACCTTGCCGACAAAGGTCCATATAGTTAAAGCTATGGTTTTCCCAGTAGTGATGTATGGAAGTGAGAGCTGGACCATAAAGGCTGGTCACCGAAGAATGGATGCTTTTGAATTATGGTGCTGGAGGAGACTCTTGAGAGTCCCATGGACTGCAAGAAGATCAAACCTATCCATTCTGAAGGAAATCAGCCCTGAGTGCTAACTGGAAGGTCAGATCGTGAAGCTGAGGCTCCAATACTTTGGCCACCTCATGAGAAGAGAAGACTCCCTGGAAAAGACCCTGATGCTGGGAAAGATGGAGGGCACAAGGAGAAGGGGACGACAGAGGACAATATGGTTGGATAGTGTTCTCAAAGCTCCCAGCATGAGCTTGACCAAGCTGCGGGAGGCAGTGGAAGACAGGAGTGCCTGGCGTGCTCTGGTCCATTGGGTCATGAAGAGTCAGACACGACTAAACGACTAAACAACAACAACAGCCGGAAGAGCCGGACATGACTAAACAACAACAACAGGCAACTTAAATGTATGCCAAATGGCAGTCTTAGACTTTCCTACATTTATTTAATTTATGAATTTAGATCATGAACCCAGTTGATTGTGAAGGTTATGTGAAGGTTACTGGTGCTTTGTGGAACCTATTTCAGCATGGGTGTGACATGCACACACAATTGACACCCACACATCCATCCATGCATACCACATTTGCTCACACATGGCTGACCCATGTTTCTCATGCACCCATGCTGACAACATCCTCCCTTCCTTGTCTCATTCTTCTCCCTCCATGAGCTGGCTGTGGAGAAAGAGTGTGAAATTTAGACTCGGGGGGGGGGGGTTCCCTTGAGGGGTTCGATACGGAGGTTCACACCAAATGCCCAATTAGTCAGACTTTTTTCAGTAACAGACAGAGACCCCAAATGAGTCAGAGATTTCACTTCTATTAGCACACACTGTATATAAGGGAACCATATTACCAAAGATAACAACAACCACAATAACAAAAACAAAAACAACTTATTATTTATACCCTGCCCACTCTGGGTGGCTTCCAATTGAATTTTAAAAACACAATAAAACATCAAACATTAAAAACTTCCCTAAACAGGGTTGCCTTCAGATGTCTTCTAAAACTCATATAGTTGTTTATTTCCTTGACATCTGATAGGAGGGCGTTCCACAGGGCGAGTGCCACTACCGAGAAGGCCCTCTGCCTGATTCCCTGTAACTTCACTTCTCACAGTGAGGGAACCACCAGAAGATCCTCAGAGCTGGACCTCAGTGTCCGGGCTGAACGATGGGAGTGGAGACGCTCCTTCAGGTATACTGGGCCAAGGCCATTTAGGGCTTTAAAGGTCACCAAAGTCTGTCCCTGCTTTCTGCCAGCTTCTCCCAGTGTCCTTCTGCCCACCGCTCTTATGGAATACCCTCAGGATTAGGGCTGGTGTGCCCCAATTGACTTCCTTAAAGATTGCCATGATTGCTTCTCAAAGCATTATTTGTCTCTTTCCCTTGCACTTGTTATATCTTTTCAGTCTGTGGGTCCGTTCTCTTCCCCCATAAGGTCAGCTTGGGCATTCCCCTCTGTTTTCCCATGAGATGCCCAATTTAATAAAATAAAATAACACATACACACACATACATATATTTCTTTTTTCCAATCTAAATTCGTATTGATTCCTGAGATGTTCATTCTGGAGATCTATGGCATCATTGGATTATTCAGTTTAGCCATTTATATGTGTCTGTCTCTTTCTTCCAGATTGGTTCTGTTCCACAAGAGGCTAGAAGGAGGGGAAAATAATACTGCCATTGTTGCTATTCTGGTATCATAACTGCTCACACGGCCCTGAACTATTAGACCGTTTTGGCTCCAAGAAGCTCTGAGATGTGGTAATTCAGGAACTAAATCAAGCTTTCTTACTGCTGGATGAGGTTAGTGGATATTAATGGGAGGGCAGGAGTTTGTACTGAATCATTCATGTGAATAAAGGGCAAACAATTGCTTAATACTTCAAGTGGGAAAATACCGCTTCCCCCCTCCCCCCAGAAATACTCCAGAATGCATGAAGCATAGCAAAGAAAGCACAACGGGAAGGAACAAAATGGCAGCTCCTGTTAATATACATTAGAAATGGGGTACAGATGCGGTAGACATTTGGTTTGGTTAGAAATGTCAAGGCAGATCAACCTATTTTGCTTTTTTTTTGTGGTGGGCCAATCTCTGAAACAATATGTGAACCAAAGCACAGCTATCCTTTGAAATCTAAAAAAAAAAAAAATAGTAGGGTGGTACAACTATGAAACATAAAGATGTTGGGAGCGGTCATTAGGAAATTAGGGAAGAATTCTCTAGCTCAGACATCCCACTGATGTCTGCATCGTTAGCGAAAGCACATGCATCTGTTTGTGTAATTAGTTCTGTTTAATAAATATATATTACATTCATTAATTGTATATGTAATAAATATATTACGCGTGTGTGTGTGTGCATGCACACACATTAATTCTGTATATTAAATAATATGAACTTTATTGCAAACACTTTAATTTATGATATGGAAATTTAATTCAGTGTGCAGCCCCCAAGTTCTGTGTCAAGGTATTCTTTTGTCTGAGAAGTTGGCCCTCCCTGAAATAATTGGTCCGTCGCCTGCATTGAATGAGGTCGTGCTCTTCCTGAAGAAGCAGGACCTGGAAGACAGGAGTTAGAATCCCAAATTGGGGTGGTGGTGCTGCAGTTAACTAAGTCACAACTACATTATGTAGGGGGTTGTGTAGTCCTGGGATGCTCCTAGATCCATCATTGTCACTAAAGGCCCAGGTGGCCTCAGCAGCTAGGAATAGCCTGAGCACCATTGTCCCTGTGCTGGTAACCTCCAGTTGAATTACTGCAATGTGCTCTATGTGGGCCTGCCCTTGAGGTTCATCCAGAAGTGGTAGCTAGTGAGAAATGAGTGGCTCAACTGCTCACTGGGGCGGGCAATTGCCATGTTACGCCACTGCTGGAAGAATTGCACTGGCCGCCAATTAGCTACTGGGCTAAGTTGGGGGTGCTCATTATAGTGAACAGAGCCCCATATGCCTTGGGTGAAGAAAACTGAAAGATTCTCTCTTCTTTTATACCATATTTACTTGAATGTAATGCACACCTTTTTTGGGCCAAATTACGTCAAAGAAATTAGGGTGCGCATTAGATTTTATGGCGGCAGCAAACACTTTTTTGGTTTCAAGGTTTTGACAATTGAGGTGCACGTTATATTCAACGGCGTGTTTTGTTGCTTAGTCAATTAGTTGTGTCCGACTCTTCGTGACCCCATGGACCAGAGCACGCCAGGCACTCCTGTCTTCCACTGCCTCCCGCAGTTTGGTCAAACTCATGCTGGTAGCTTCGAGAACACTGTCCAACCATCTCGTCCTCTGTCGTCCCCTTCTCCTTGTGCCCTCCATCTTTCCCAACACCAGGGTCTTTTCCAGGGAGTCTTCTCTTCTCATGAGGTGGCCTGTTAGATTCATGTAAATACAGTACACCGAAGCAATCAGTGTTCTGCAGAAGAGGGATGCCATCTTATCAGGATGTTCGTTTTGCACAATTAGCTTCATGCCCCCCCCATTAAATATTAGACAGGGACTGTCTTTCTTGTCTTTTCAGAACCAATTGAAGACTTTTCTCTTTCAACAAACTTTTTAAGTGGATATCTTTCCCAGTCTGTATCTGTACTGCTTTTAAGATTTGGATTGTTTTATCACTTGCGTGTTTGCTGCCCTGTGCTGCTTTGGAAGGAAAGAAGGGTGGGATGTACATAACAACAACAGCAGCAGCAGCAACAATACAAATATTAATTGGGACTTCCGGGGGCGGCGCGAAACTGTAATGGCGGTCCTCTTCGTTCTCTGAAGAGGGGCTCCGTGGAAAAGGGTCGTTCGCTGCGGCAAAGCGACGACCCATCAAGATAAACCACGGGTAGAGTGAGCCCGTGGCCGTGGGACTCGGCGGGCACCAGAAGCTGCTCTGAAAACACAGAAGGGACCCCGTAAGGAGACCCGGAGTGAAGGAGGGGTAGCGGTGCTGTGAGTTCATCGCTCTTTCCACGGAAGTGAAGCCGCGCGGCTGTTACAGATGAGCGCTGATCCTTCTTCCTAAAATCAACACCAAACTGCAAGTAACATACCCGTGAGTAAAGGGGTTTAAAATTTGGCAAAGAATTTCCTAAATTCGGCTGAAAGCGGGAGACGAGAAAAGGGAAGTCCGTCTTCCGACATTGCTGACAAGATCAAAGCAAAGCTTTAAAAAGCGGAAAGCGCTTGAAACGGGACTGTGGGAAGCTTTAACTTTTTCGTGCTATCAGATCTGCTTGTTCTTTTAAACTGAAGGTGGAAATGGACATTGACTAAAAGAAGTAGTAAATGGGGACTTTCCTCCTATCTTTTTTCTTCTTCGGGCTGTATTTTTAAGGAGCCAGATCGTCGGGCTGCCAGAGAGGGAGACTGTGTCAAACTGCGGAAACAGTTGTAAAAACTTTGCTGGAACGTAACTGTTACATTTGAGCAGAAAAGATTGGATGGGATACTGTTGCAAGCACCTCTTGTGAAACTTTGTTGAACTATAAAAGGTGCTTTGGGAAACTTTGAGTTTTTGAAGGGACTCTTGGACTATTGGATTTACTGATTTGAAATAATTTGGAACTTTAATGGCGGATTACTTCCTTCTTTGTTTTTGAAACCTGGTGGCACTCCCCCTACAGGGCTTTCGGATTATAAAATCCTGGGAACTGACTCTTGTTTTGAATTCCACTTCACTGGTTGTTTACTTCTGAATTTGTCTCTCCCATGGAATAATAGACAATCTGACCTTGAACATTGACAGATGTGTAATGAGTGGTGCAGGGAGAACAAGAGCATCTAAAGCTAAGGAATCTAAAGAGGCCAAGGAAAAAGAAAAGGAAAGAAAACCAGCACAATTTGTACAAACAACACTGACCCAAGGACGCCGATCGTCGGTTCCAGCTGTACTGGTGACCCAAAGGGAACAAGGGGAAACAACTGAGAAGTCCACTGAGGAAGATATGGCAGCAGGTGGGTCAGATACACTATTAAAACAAATATTGGAGCAATTATCAAGTTTAAACCAGAAGGTGGACGACCAGTCTTTGAAGATAGATAAAGCAACTTCCTCGATTCAAAAATTGACTGATCAAGTTTCCCAGCACACGCAAGCCATAGAGAATTTGCAAGGAGCAACAGCGGAAAATCGGGAATTAGCTGGAGAAGCAATCCAGAAAGTGGGAGCTTTACAAAAAGAAGTTGAAGAAATAAAAGGAGAAGTTAAGCCCCTGCACAAACAGGTGGGTGAACAACAAGTTTATCTGTCAATGGTGGAACTGAAAAATCGCGAGAGTAACATCAAATTGAGAGGCATCCCGGAACTCGAGCAAGGAGACTTGATTGGATACTTGACACAGGAATTCTCGAAGTTCTGGGGTTTAAAGGAAGATACAGATTTCAGGATTGTCTCGGCATATAGACTGGGAAGATTGGTAAGGAAAGACAGATCCAGAGACTGTTTGATAATTTTAAGATCAAAGGAAGAGAGAGACAAGATCCTAGGTCTTCACTTCAAAAAAGCAATTGAAATACAAGACAAAAGGGTGGAAATTTATAGAGATATTCCGAGACAGTTGCTGGACCTCAGAGCCACCTATACAGAACTAGCAAAATTGCTGAGACACAACGCAATTCCCTATAGGTGGGAGTTTCCACAAGGATTATCCTTCACCTACAAAGAAAGGAAGGTTAAAATTAGAACACCTGAAGATAACCAAAAGTTCCTTCACGACCACGGAGAAGATCTCCAAAAAGGAGTGGACTGGCTTCCAGTTTTACCAGCACCAATACTGCCTGGAAGCGGGCCAACGCCTGCACCCTCGGGACCTGAGCAAAAGGAAGGCACCCCATCCTAAGAACATCTTAAATAGAACAGGATGTCTCTGCAGCTACTTAGTTGGAACATAAATGGCGGGAATTCTCCGGAAAAAAGAAGGAGGATATTTCATATCCTAAAAAAAGAACAATTGGATGTAATATGCCTTCAAGAAACACATGTGACTAGGCTCCACAGGAAAGTATTAATCAATAAAAGACTTGGCCAAGAATTTATCTCATCAGACAAAGTTAAAAAAAGAGGCGTTGTAATTTATGCAAAGGAGAACCTGTCACCAAAATTTTTATTCAAAGATGATCATGGAAGAATTCTCGCAATCGAAATCCAAACACAAGGGGAAAAGATTTTGATATTAGGAGTTTATGCGCCAAATGATGGAAAATCAGAATTCTATAAGAAGCTGCATGAGACAATGATGGACTATTTGGACTATTCTAACATTATTGTGATGGGAGATATGAATGGGGTGGTGTCTACAAATATGGACAAATCCCAAAATCAAAACTTAACAACAGACGGCAGACTCCCTAAAACCTTCTTTGAAATGACAGACAATATGGACTTGATTGACATTTGGAGGACAAGGAACCCCTTGGGTAAAGAAGGAACCTTCTTCTCTGAGGCCCACTTGTCATGGACACGAATTGACCAAATTTGGATATCTAGAGGGCTGGCCCCGAAAACAAGAAAAGTGGAAATCTGCCCAAAAACCTGCTCCGACCATAATGCCTTAAAAATGGAATTGAGACTTTTCCCAACTGGATCCTTCAGATGGAGAATGAATGACACCTTGCTAAGAGATCAAGAGATTGTTAAGAAGGCCCAAAAAACGCTAAAGGACTACTTTGAAATAAACTTGAACACTACGGTGGAGAAAAGAACAATCTGGGATGCAAGTAAAGCTGTAATGAGAGGGTTTCTGATACAACAGAATACAATAAAGAGAAAATTTTGGAATGGAAAAAAGGAAAAAATTTTAGAGAAAATAAGTGAAGGAGAGAAAAAGTTGAGAACCAAACCGAAGTCAAAAGAGGTGCTAAGAGAGATCAAATTCCATCAAGCACAATATTCGAAATTGATCAATCAAGAGATTGAGTGGAAAATCAAACAAATGAAGCGGAGATCGTTTGAATCAGCAAATAAATGTGGAAAGTTGCTAGCTTGGCAGTTGAAAAAAAGACAAAAGTTAAATACGGTTACAAACTTGGAGATTCAAGGAAAAATAGTTCAGAAACCAGAAGAAATAAGAAAGTGCTTCCACAGATACTTCAAAGAGCTTTACGCACAGGGGCCTCAGAAAGAATCGGAAATAGATCAATTTTTGAGGACAAATGGATTACCTAAAATAAGTCAAGATAAAAGATCAATTCTTAACAGCAAAATAACTCAACAGGAAATTGAAGGTGCCATCCAAAATATGCAGTTGGGCAAATCTCCAGGCCCGGATGGACTCACCTCCAAATATTATAAGACTTTGAAGGACTTCTTGATACAACCGTTGCTGGAGGTTTGTAACCAGATCATGGAGGGGAGGAAGGCACCGGAAACGTGGAAAGAAGCATTCATCACATTGATTCCCAAGTCAGAAAGGGAAAAGACTCAGCTTAAGAACTACCGTCCCATCTCACTCCTGAATGTGGATTACAAAATATTTGCAGACATTTTAGCAAATAGACTTAAAAATGTACTAAATGAAGTAATTCACAAGGACCAAGCAGGCTTTCTCCCTGGTAGACACATGTCTGACAACACCAGGAACATTATTGATATATTGGAGCTGTTGCGAATTAGAAACACAAGGGCTGCTTTAATCTTTATTGATGCGGAGAAAGCATTTGACAACATTTCTTGGATGTTTATGAAGAAAAACTTGAAAGGGATGGGAGTGGGACGGGGGTTTGAAAATGGACTAGAAGCAATTTATTCAGAGCAAAAAGCTAAGTTGATAGTGAACAATGTGGTATCGGAGGAACTTCAAATTGAAAAAGGGACACGACAGGGGTGCCCTCTATCCCCTCTACTATTTATTTCTGTTCTGGAGGTATTGCTGAATATGATCAGGGAGGACCAGTTGGTGCAAGGTATAGTGGTCGGAGCGAAACAATACAAACTGAAAGCTTTCGCAGATGACTTAGTCTTGACAGTACAGGAGCCAGAATCTAGTACAAAAAGAGTTTTGGAACTTATCTTGGAGTTTGGTCGGGTGGCGGGATTTAAGCTAAACAAACAAAAAACTAAGGTTTTGGTCAAAAATCTGACACCTACAGAGATAGAGGGGTACCAGAAAGAGACAGAGCTAAGTGTGGTTAAAAAAGTGAAATACCTGGGGGTATCCTTGTCCACTAAAAATTTAAACCTTTTCAAAGATAACTATGAAAAATGTTGGCTGGAAATTAAAAAAGACTTGGATATTTGGTCAAGATTGAAACTTACCTTGTCAGGCCGAATCGCAGCTATAAAGATGTGTGTTTTGCCAAAAATGTTATTTTTATTTCAAACCCTTCAGGTCGTGGACAGAATGGAATGTTTTGGAAAATGGCAGAAGGATATCTCTAAGTTTGTCTGGCAGGGCAAAAAGCCCCGAATAAAATTTAAAATACTAACTGACTCAAAAGAAAGAGGGGGGTTTGCCCTGCCGGATTTAAGGTTGTACTACGAAGCTGCAGCCTTCTGCTGGTTGAAGGATTGGTTTCTGTTGGAAAACACCGATGTCCTAGATCTGGAAGGGTTTGATAATGTGTATGGTTGGCATGCATACTTGTGGTATGACAAGGCGAAGGTTCACAAACTGTTTAAAAACCATATTGTCAGAAAATCAATTTTTGCCGTCTGGATGAAGTACAAGGATTTATTAGAAAGTAAGACCCCGAGGTGGTTATCACCTGTGGAAGCCAAGATTTCTAAAAAAAGGCCCAATATGGAGGCCTACTGGCCAAAATATTGGGAATTGATTGAAAGAGTTGGAGATAATTGGAAGCTCCAAAGCCAGGACAAACTAAAAGGTAAGGTGCGAGATTGGTTACATTATGCTCAAATTCAAGAGGTATTCAAAATGGATAAAAAAGCGGGTTTTCAGTTGGAGAAATCGAAACTGGAGACGGAGTTACTAGAACCAAAGACTAAGGTACTTTCGAGGATGTATGACTTGCTGCTTAAATGGAACACACAGGATGAGACAGTTAAATCTGCTATGATAAAATGGGCACAGGATGTAGGACACAACATTATGTCTGAGGACTGGGAAAGGTTATGGAACACCGGTATGAAATTCACGGCATGTAGTGCCTTGAAAGAGAACATTATGAAAATGGTATACCGGTGGTACATGACCCCAGTCAAGTTGGCTAAAATATATCATCTTTCTGATAATAAGTGTTGGAAATGCAAGGAGGCAGAAGGGACATTCTTTCACCTCTGGTGGACCTGCCCGAAAGTAAAGGCCTTTTGGGAAATGATACATAATGAGCTGAAAAAGGTATTTAGATATACCTTTTCTAAGAAACCAGAGGCCTTTCTCCTGGGCATGGTGGACCGGAAGGTGCCAAAGAAGGATAGAACTTTGTTTATGTATGCAACCACAGCAGCTAGGATTCTTATTGCAAAGTTTGGAAGACACCAGATTTACCTACACTGGAGGACTGGCAGACGCAGCTGATGGACTATATGGAGTTGGCAGAAATGACTGGCAGAATTCGAGATCTGAGCGAAGAAACAATGGAGGAGGACTGGAAAAAATTTAAGGACTATTTGCAAAAATATTATAAGTTGTTTGAATGTTAAGATTGTGCACGATTAAGAAACGTTATGCTTCTGCAATTTATCTAAGTAAATGATAAAGTAAGTATTGATGGAAAAAAACGAGACAAATTAGAAACAAAATATTATGTTTATTAAGAGTGTTAAAACTAAATTACAAATTTTCGAAATTGGTAACATAATAAATTCAAAGGTATAATAAGATGGGAAACAAGATAACAAATTGCTGAACTGGCTAGAATAATGAATGCAATGCTGAGAGGATGAGAGGAGGTCCAAAAAGAAAGCGAACTGTGGAAGGACGTTGTGAAAGTTTCTTAACTTTTTCTTCTTCTTTTTTTATCTTTCTTCATATATAAAAAATGTTTCTTGCATGTTGCTATGTAAACAAATCTGTTAACCTATGGAAAGAAACGCAATAAAAAATTTTATAAAAAAAAAACAATACAAATATTAATTAAAATGACTGACTAATCAATTTAAACAGCTTCATAGGTCTGTCAGCATAGACAGATCTTCAAGAGAAACCTGAAAGTAAAAAAGCAAGGATGGACTAATAATGAAATGCATTGATACCAGATTTAGTGACAGTTGTCAGTATTTGTGGTTTTTAAAAGATGGTGGCAAACTTGTGGAGAATGCACATATCAGCAGGTACTTGTCAGAGGGTGGTTTTGAACTATGTTTTACTCAGAAGAAAATGTTCTCTGGAAAACTCATTAGCATCCTAGTGTGAATTTTTCCTGATACACTCATTTTTATATGCAATTTTGCTTTTAATACACACATTTTTGCAAAGCAATTTCCTGTACAATAATGCATTTATCTGTGTTGCTTTCACTAATATATGCCTTTCTATGCACGCTTGACCCTACTATATGCCTTTTTGTACACATTATTTGGCTATAGAACCGTGTTGCAAAATCTGAATGAGCGCGGATTTTGAAGGATGGTTGAATTTTTCAGTGCAGATATTGTTTCAGAAAGTGTGAATTATGTAGGTTCACCTTTAAATGCGAAGTGGCTTGACTTTCTCCCTCATCACCTCCAGTCTTGAGGAGGGTTATTGGTAGTTTTATTATTATTACTTTGGTGCTCTACTAGGATTCTATTTTTATTTTATTTTTTGCAACCATTTGCAAAGCGTGGCCATTTACTATAGACGCAGCCTCCAGTTCCTCATCTGGCTCATAATTTGCTTTCCGCAACTAACAAGCTACGGGTACTGTCATTTTTCTCTTTCTCCTGCATACATTTGCCCATAAAATGTAGGGAGTTGAATCAGCACCTATGGTCAAGTAAATCACCAGCCTTGTCTAAACTGACTGAAGCAATTATCTCTGTGCTTCTGAAGTGGACAGAAATGACAGTCAGTTTAGAGGAAATGTATTATCTCCAGGAAGAAGAGGCTGCATTGAACCTTTCAGTCAAACCCAGTTAAAATTTACAGATGTGATTTGCTTGCATCTTATTCTTCTTCTCCTCTCTGGAAATGTGGTTTAGAACAACAGTCTCTCTCTCTCTCTCTCTCTCCCTCTCTCTCTCTCTCTCTCTCTCTCTCTCTCTCTCTCTCTCTCTCTATATATATATATATATATATATGGTGGGGGGGTAGGAAATAGAAGAGCACTGATAAAAATGGAAGTATTTCAGAGTTAAGAGGCAACATGGGGACAAAGAGAGTGGCTCGGAGCAAGTGAAAATTATGAGGCTGAAATTATTACACCTTGGAAAGAACACGGAGGAAAACAGTGGAAATGGCCTGGGATATAAAAAGAATTAAGATGAGGAGGGGGAGGGAAATGTATAAATAAGGACAGAACGAAGTGTTTGAGAAAGCTATTTTATGGAACATATTGATATTTAGGCTTTTCCTCAAGTGCAACCCAATTGTTTTTTGAAATGCTAATTGTAGAAAGGAAAGAACGGTTGTATGGTTTTCGGTTTATTGGGGCTGTAATGTTTTGTAGTTTACCTTATCCTGCTTTTGGCTGTGAAGCACTGTACAAATTTGCAGATGAATTGATTGATTGATTGATTGATTGATTGATTGATTGAATGACACAAGAAACATGTTTCTGCCAATCATGCCAGGGTTTGGGATTTATTTTGTAGTTTTGAGTTGTAGAGGAGCCACAGCACACAGTTGCACTGGGAAGCCCTATTTCTAACTTCTTGGGGAAGTTATTCTATGTGTGTTTTTAAAAACAGGGAGGGAGGGAGCAAGGGAGGGCCTTCTCAGTGGCTTCTCCCAGACTCTGGAACTCCATGAAGAAGCTGGACTGGCTCCTTCCTTGTTGACTTTCCACCAGCAGACTTGGGGGGATTGGCCACTTTTAATGAAAAGGCTTGCGCCATGCTGTTCTTATTGCCATTATTTGTATGTTTTTAACGTATTTTATATATGTATGTAGTTTTAAATCCTACTGATGTTTTTTTTAAAAAAACACACTATTGTTTTTTCTGTGTTTTTAGTAAAAGATTCTTGTTTTTTTCTATAAGCCGCCTTGAGTTCTGTCAAGAAAAAAGCTGGGAATAAATATAATAATAATAATAATAATAATAATAATAATAATAATAATAATAATAATGGAAGGAAACATTTAATTGCTTGCCAGGTTATTTCCAGGCCCAAATCAACGTGCTCACATTAGTGTTTAAAACCCTAAATGCCTTAGGCCCCAAATATCTGAAAGGCTGCCTCATTCCCTACAGACCCTCCAGGGTGTAAAAATCAACAGAGGGAATCCTCTTAGTAGTTCCAGCACCCTTAGAAGTTCAGGGGTATGCGTGGCCTTCTCTGTGGTGTCCCCTGGGTTTTGCAAGTCCCTCCCCACAGAGGCGTGTCTAGCACTTTCACTATGCAGCTTTCAGCAAATGTTGAAGACACACCTCTTCACCACAGCTTTCAGCACCTGAGGGAGTTTGTATTCAGGGCCCACCCGGTGGCTGTAACCTTCTTTTAACTGTCTTTAATTCTTAATTGTAAGTTTCTGTAACCTGCTCTGGGACCTGATGACGGATAACTAATAAATTGGAAGTTGCTGCACTTGTTAAAAGTTACCAGACTGCAAAGGTTAAGCAAAGTCCATTGTATCCAGACAGACTTTCAAGACAGTCCCTTAATTAGCTGGCCACTTGCCTTACCTAGGAAGACCAGGGTGGGGGTGGGGGGTTAGGTAGCCTATAATACAACATTTCTGTAAGGCGCATGAAAATACACTCTGCTAGGGCACAGCCTTGTTGACATGAGGCATCCTCCAATTAAGTTAGTTGAAGAAAAACCAACTCTTCTCATGGTTTCCAGGAGTGTTAGCTGCTCCAAAATTATTCCTGAGCAGTACGTTGGTAATGAGAGCAAAAAGGACATTTCTAGAGAACTGTGCCAGTTCAGCCATTGAACAGCCTCTATAGCATGAAGTGCATACATGTAAATTGTCCACTAACAGTACTTTTCCGTAGATTTTCCCTGGCATGTCAGACAATCTGCTGTCTCTGTTAAATCTAGCTCTGAAGTGGCATTATTAGGATGATTATTTTCTTTGAAGCAAAGGTGTAAATATGCAGTCGTACCTTGGTTTTCAAACAGCTTAGATCTTGAATATTTTGGCTCCCAAAGGCCGTAAACCCAGAAGTGACTGTTCCGGTTTGTGAACTATACTTGGAAGCCAAACATCCGATGAGGCTTCCGCAGCTTCCGATCGGCTGCAGGAGCTTCCCGCAGCCAATCAGAAGCTGTGCTTTGGTTTCCTAATGTTTTGGAAATCGAACGGACTTCCAGAATGGGTTCCATTCAACTTCCAAGGTGCGACTGTATACCATATTGGTCTGAATATAAGCCATCCACAAATAAATGCTTCACCCCTGAAATGAGATCTCTTTAAAAGGAAAATAGAATTGCCATATATCTCCTGTACCATCCAATGCTTTTTACAGTACAGTGGTCCCTCGGGTTAAGTACTTAATTCATTCCGGAGGTCCGTACTTAACCTGAAACTGTTCTTAACCTGAAGCACCACTTTAGCTAATGGGGCCTCCTGCTGCTGCCGTGCCGCCAGAGCACGATTTCTGTTCTCATCCTGAAGCAAAGTTCTTAACCCGAGGTAATATTTCTGGGTTAGAGGAGTCTGTAACCTGAAGCGTATATAACCTGAAGCGTATGTAACCCGAGGTAAAAAGGTAAAGGTACCCCTGCCCGTACAGGCCAGTCGTGTCCGACTCTAGGGTTGCGCGCTCATCTCGTTCAAGAGGCCAGAAGCCAGCGCTGTCAGGAGACACTTCCGGGTCACGTGGCCAGCATGACAAACCGGCATCTGGCGAGCCAGCACCAGTGCCGCACACGTAAACGGCGTTTACCTTCCCGCTATAAAGCGGTACCTGTTTATCTACTTGCACTTTTGGGGTGCTTTCGAACTGCTAGGTGGACAGGAGCTGGGACCGAACGATGGGAGCTCACCCCGCTGCGGGGATTCGAACCGCCGACCTTGCGATTAGCAAGTCCTAGGCACTGAGGTTTTACCCACAGCGCCACCCGCGTCCCTCAACCCGAGGTACCACTGTATAAAAAACACACACACTAGACTCACCTCACAATTAATTACACAATAGCCAACAAAACAACAACACCACAAACTGGCATATAAGATTAAAACAAAATTTACTAGATTAATAGCTAGAATACAGATAGACTTGTAACCATTCAAACAAACATACTAAGGTGCCATGTGCAAGACAAACCCTGGAGATACTGTAAACATGGAGTGGATAAATGTACAACTGTATCTTAACAAGTTACATGTGCAGTAAACGTTATACAGACTGGATGTATGAACCGTTCAACAAGTAGCGTAAGTCCAATCACAGAACGGCAACCCTGTGCCACCACAACAACAAGGGTAGCACACTGGAGTTTTTCAAAGCTGTTTTTCAAAGATTGGACTGGATGAGATGTTCTTCAATGGGTCTTGAATTGGAAACACAAAGCCGTATGCATGGATCAATCATGGGAAGGCAAATCAAAGCCACCACCCTGGTTGTATTATTATTACTGTCACCACATTTGATACTAATGCAACAGTCAACCAACGCCGCCTGTTGCGAAGGGCATGCAATCCTCTTACAAAAACCATGCATTGTTCCCGAGGTCTTGTCTCAAATCACAGCTCCTCTAACTGTAAGAGAATGCTTGCAGTCCTCTCCTCTGTGGATTTGTCCAATCCTCTTTTAAAGCTGTCCCAGTTGGTGGCCATCACTCTGTCCTGGGGACACGAGTTCCATAGTTTGACTGCACTGTGTGAAGAAGGGGCTTATTGTATCTGTCCTTAATCTTCCAGCATTCAGATTCATTGGATGTCCATGAGTTCTAGCGACCAGAGCAGAGTATTGCAAATGTGATTGCGCCATTTATTTGTACAACAGCCTTATGATATCATCATCATCATCACCATCTGTTTATTTGTATGCCACTTTCCCACAAAATCAGGCCCAAAATGACTCACAATATCTTTTTTAAAAATACATGTTGTTGTTGTTGTTGTTTAGTCGTTTAGTCGTGTCCGACTCTTTGTGACCCCATGGACCAGAGCATGCCAGGCACGCCTTCCTGTCTTCCACTGCCTCCCACAGTTTGGTCAAACTCATGCTGGTAGCTTCGAGAACACTGTCCAACCATCTCGTCCCCTGTCGTCTCTTTCTCCTTGTGCCCTCCATCTTTCCCAGCATCAGGGTCTTTTCCAGGGAGTCTTCTCTTCTCATGAGGTAGCCAAAGTATTGCAGCCTCAGCTTCAGGATCTGTCCTTCCAGTGAGCACTCAGGGCTGATTTCCTTCAGAATGGAGAGGTTTGATCTTCTTGCAGTCCATGGGACTCTCAAGAGTCTCCTCCAACACCATAATTCAAAAAATACATATTGGATACCATTAGAAATAATAATATCAATCTATCAGTAAAAAATAGGGACGCGGGTGGCGCTGTGGGTAAAAGCCTCAGCGCCTAGGGCTTGCCGATCGAAAGGTCGGCGGTTCGAATCCCCGCGGCGGGGTGCGCTCCCGCTGCTCGGTCCCAGCGCCTGCCAACCTAGCAGTTCGAAAGCACCCCCGGGTGCAAGTAGATAAATAGGTACCGCTTACCAGCGGGAAGGTAAACGGCGTTCCGTGTGCTGCGCTGGCTCGCCAGATGCAGCTTTGTCACGCTGGCCACGTGACCCGGAAGTGTCTCCGGACAGCGCTGGCCCCCGGCCTATAGATGTGAGATGGGCGCACAAACCCCAGAGTCTGTCAAGACTGGCCCGTTCGGGCAGGGGTACCTTTACCTTTACCTTTATCAGTAAAAAACTTGTTAAATCCATACAAGTGTGCATAAAACAATACAGATAACAGCTTAAAATTTAAAAGGTATTATTCCCCCTCCTAGCACAGTAACAATAATAAAAACCAGCATTTCCAATTCCTTTCCTGATGATCTTTAGCATAGAATTTGCCTTTTCCATGGCTGCCACATACTGTGTTGACATCTTCATTGAGCTCTCAACTCCAAGGTTTCACCCCTGATCCATTACCACCAGTACAGAAACTGTGAGCGTATTTGTGAAATTAAAATATTTTTTGTCCCAGCATGCGTCACTTTCCCCTTATTTACAATGAATTACATTTGCCATTTGACTAACCCATTCCCTTAGTTCGAAGCGAATCTTCGCTATGTCTTTTTGGTCCATTGAATAATGGACCAAGGATGCCTGCCTTTCATTAACAAGTCACAAGTTCTTGAGATGACCTTTGCGTCAGCCTCAATTCCCCACGAGTAGAATATTAATGACCTCTATATCAACAGAAAAGTGAACACTTCTTTTTAAAAACCAAGAAAGGGGTGGTGAGGTAGACGCTTTAGAGAGGAACCGTAATCTGAAATGCAAATTATTTTTCTGCTTAACATTTCCATTTTATGGCACTTTGTGATTACCATACGCATCTTGAAGATGTGGCACCGTCTTCATCTCTGCCACTCTCACTCTCCTCTGCCTAACCCTGGACCCCATCTACCGTCAGACTATTTATGAAGATGTCAAAACCATCTGAAAAGAATGTCTTAATTGCAGGAGAATCTTTCAGCCTGGGGGGATGAGGTTTATAGTGAGAGTGATGGGTTGTGTTCTCCACCATTGCATACTGGCATCCTCTTGTCATACTATTTTGCAGCAAGAATAATTTTGTCACGTGCCTCGCACAATACACTGCCACTCCTTGAGAGATCTTTCTGCGGTGAAGTCCTGTGGCTCTCAACCTAATTTCATGTGGGTGAGAAGAAGGGGGAAATAGGGGCAGCAGAGAGGAAAGGGGGGGGAGAGAGAGGGAAAAGGAGTGCCTGTATCCTTTGACACTAATCTCACCCATTGTGGGTTCTGGCACATTTATGGTATTTAGCTAGTTTACCTTATCCTATTTACATAATAATAATAAAAGCAAGAATCTCTTTGGGTTTCCTTTCCCCAGACCCCTCCTCCTTTTTGAAGCCCTTTACAAGGAGACTTTATGACCAGGAGGAATGACTGGCTGCTGAGCCAAAAGATAACGGGTTGCCATACCAACCCCAGAGAGCAGGAGGAGGGGAGCAGGAGGAAGGAGGAACCAGAATACGTGAAATTAGGAAGTTAGCCCTTTTATGGAAAAACGAAAGTTTTAATTCAATACCATTTCTTGTAAATCACGTGTTTTCTCGGAAATCAGATGATGGACCGTCATAGGGGTTATAAAAAGACTGGCAAGCCTCTGGGGGCTCTTCTCTTTTTCAGGGCAAGCAATGTGCATTTGCTGGTCTGTACCTATTTTGTCATGACAAATAAACAATTGATTTTACTGCTGTCAATTGACTCTTTGAAGCATTTCTGATGCTCTGAGAATTACAAGGAATTAAGGCGAGCCTAACAACCTCACAGGGACGCGGGTGGCGCTGTGGGTAAAACCTCAGCGCCTAGGACTTGCCGATCGTATGATCGGTGGTTTGAATCCCCGTGACGGGGTGAGCTCCCGTCTTTCGGTCCCAGCTCCTGCCCACCTAGCAGTTCGAAAGCACCCCTAAGTGCAAGTAGATAAATAGGTACCGCTTTCTAGCGGGAAGGTAAACGGCGTTTCCATGTGCTGCACTGGTGCTGGCTCTCCAGAGCAGCTTTGTCACGCTGGCCACGTGACCCGGAAGTGTCTCCAGACAACGCTGGCCCCCAGCCTCTTAAGTGAGATGGGCGCACAACCCTAGAATCGGACACGACTGGCCCGTATGGGCAGGGGTACCTTTACCTTTACCTAACAACCTCACAGAGTGTTTGTTGTGAGGGAGGAAGGGAAAGGAGAATGTTAGCCACTTTGAGACTCCCTAGGATAGTGGGACTTCCAGGTTGGTGCCTCCGGTAATGGCGGATTTCCTCTGACCGGGAGGAATCTGCTCCGTGGAAATTTGGGTCTGGCCGCCACGGCGAAGGCGGAGACCTGTAAAAATCACAGGCGGGAGAAGCCTGTGAACGTGGGATTCGGCAGGCACCTTTTGCGCCTCCCCTACTCGCAGGGAAACCCGGTTTCGGGGATCCGGAGCGACGTGGGGTGAGCGGCGCGGTGCTTCGAATCGTCTGCTTCTTCCACAGAGCGAAGCCGCATAGCTGTTGCCGGAGAACATTGACTTTTTCCTGTGGACAATTTGACTCCAAAGTAACTACCTGTGAGTAGAGCTGAGATGGGAGAATCGGATTTTAAAAGTTTAATTCGGCATCGAAACGGGGAGGTTCAAAACAGGAAGTCCGCCTTCCCTACTTGTAAACAGACTGAGGCAAAGAGGCTGTAGGCTGAAGTCTTGGAAAGCCTTTTGTGAAAGCCTAAATTTCCATCGGTAAAGAGCATAAAACCCCCCTTGGAGGCAGGAGAAGAGGGGGGGAAGTTGTGAACTGAGTATGCCTGCAGGAGAGAGTGAAGGGAGTTAAAATAAGGCCGCTCTGACCCTGGAAACGGGCTGCCAGTAGGACTGACGTTTTGGAATGTTCATTGACAGCACTTAGAACGTTCCTTGACAGCTAGCAAAGGAAGAGAAATACATTGTTTCTTTTGTCTCCGGCTGCTTCTAAAAAGGAGTAAAAGTAACTGAAATCTGAAATTAACTTTGGATTGTATGAGTTGTGTTTAAAGGGGACATTGTTTCCCTCTAGTGGAAATCTCTGAAATTGGTTACTTTATAAGAGCTGGGCTAGGGGGACTTCCAGCTGTAAGATAAGAACTGTGAGACTCGGAGATTGACCTTGAATCTTTCAAGTGTAAATGGAAAGGGGGGAAAACAGGTGAAATGTCGACAGAAGAGGCCTTAGTGGTCGCATTAGTGAAAATAAATGATTCGTTGGAACAGCTTCACAGGAAAATAGACAATCTGGGGGGAAAGGTGAACACCAACAGAGAAACCATTCAGAGATTGATACAGGAATTTACTTCGACACGGCAAACTGCGGATGAAGTCAGGGAGAAAACCCTTGCTGCTGAATATAAAACAATACAACTGGAGTGTGAAAGAGTCCCATCCATTCAAAGGCAATTCAATGTGACATCTGTTATGATGGAATTTAAAGAAAAACAGAAGAATTTGAGGACCAGAGCCCTACCTGAATTGGGAAAGGAAAGCCTGACAGAGCTTCAGGAGAAGACTGGACTAACATCGGTTGAGAAAGAGAGGCTTTTGGGGGCCAGTATGACCGCCAAAAATGTGAATTTATTTAAGGGTAATTGTGAAGGACGTTGGATTGAAGAGAAGGGGGATTGGGAAATATGGACAAATCTGAAGTTGCTATTGTTGGGCCAAGTTGTTGTGGTGGGGATGAGGGTTGCTGTGATGCCGGGGATGTTGCTTTTGTTTCAAATAGTGCAAGTTTTGGATGGGATGGATTGTATCAGGAGGTGGCAGAGGGATGTTTTTGGAGTTGTTTGGCAGGGCAGGAAGCCTCGAGTAAAACTTAAGATATTGACGGATGCTAAAGGAGGTGGACCTGCCCTGCCAGACCCTTAAACTTTGTTGTGAACCATCTGCTCTTCGCTGGCTGAGAGAATGGTTGTCTCCTGGAAGCACAGAAGTGTTGGATAATGGCAGATGAAGTTGATGGACTAGATAGAATTGGCGGAAAAGACTGGCAAGATCCGAGACCAGGGAGAAGAGTCGGTGGAAGAAGACTGGGAAAAGTTTAAAGATTATTTATAGAAATATCGTAAAATTAATGAATGTTAGAAGAACGTTGGAATGAAGTTATATGGCTTCAGTAGAAATGCTGTAAGGAATTAAGTATAAATAGATTAATTGAGCTTTAAAGGGAAAAATATGGTTAGAATGTGTTAAGACAATTATAGGATAGAAAACAGAGGAAGATGGAAAGGAATTGCTGAAACAATTAACAGAAGTGGAATACAAAAAGGGAGGTGTGAGGAGGTCGAGGAAATAAGGGAAAGAAAGATAAGATGTTGAAATTGAATTTTTAAATGTTTTTTGTTGTGTTTTGTTTTGTCTTGTTTGTTTCTTTTATTATGTTTGTTTTTCTTTTTTTATTATGTATTGTATTATATTGTATGTTTTTTTCTTTTTTGGCTTTTTTGTAGTGTTGTGTTTAATTTGTTGGAAATTTAATAAATATTATTTTTTTAAAAAAAAGAGACTCCCTAGGATAGTGATAAAGCGGGATATCAAATCCAAACTCTTGTTTATGCAAAAGTATGGAAGTCGGCCAGTCACAACCTGTAATAGGTATGAGTTACTTGTGCGTAAACTGGTGCCTTTCTCGGTTAATTTGCCTTGTTAAAACTTTCTGACTGCGCAGCCCCTTCTCATGGTGGCTGCCTCAGTCACTGGCAGAATCCGTCAGTGGGCGTTTCTTGAACCTCTTCCAACATAAAAGTTGTTTGACACCCAGTCTCCTCCTCCTCTCACTGCGCGGGAGTCTTCTGCGCAGGGAAGGCGTGGGTAGTGAAGGACCTGGGCTCTCCTCACTGATGTCCAGTGAAGAGTCCTGGAGCCCTCTCTCCAATTCCCCCATCTGCCCCCCTTTATCCCTGGTGTTGCGCTGATTGGCTTCCCCCTCTACTGAGCTGTTTCTCCCCCTGCTGCTGGGTCCTTCGCCAGCATCATCTGGGAGCCTCCCCTTCGCCTCTCGCTCCGATGTCAGTTCCCTGACACAACCAATTGGTTTTGTGGCAGAGCATACAGGGGTCCCAGGTTCACAAGGCTACCTCATACTGAATTGGACAATTGGCCCATCTAGCTCAGTATTGTATATATACTGGCAGCAGCTCTCTGGGGTTTCAGGCAAGGGACATTCCTGGCCACACCTGGAGATGCCAGGGGTTAAATCCACCTTGCAGGGTGATGGGACAGCCTGTAATCTGCACTGCAAGAGAGAAGGAAGGCAAGCAAACCAGCCAATCATCTTTTTTAATTTTTGTTAATTTCACCACTGCCACCAAGTGGATGTCTTTGGTTTTTCTCTCTCTGACTTTCTCCACTAAATGGCCTTTTTAACATTTTGGACTCTTAACTAGCCTGGCCACATTCCTATACTGGGTACAGTGATATGACACTTAGGCATGGGGTGAATAACATGGTCTCAGTTAGGGTTGCCATACATCCGGAAATTCCCTGACATGTCCAGAATACCTCATTCGTCAGCAGCATCCGGGTGGAAATCAGCCAAATGTCTGGGAAAATCTGGACGTATGGCAGCCCATGACAGCAGTGCTGATTTTGCCCATTTTCTCTTAAAATAGTTCAAAAACAGCAGTTTTTTAAGCGATCTTGCAAAAAAAGAGCTCAATAACTTTGGGCAAAACTTTAAATATCTCAACAACTTTTCTGTCTGGATTTTCACTGTGTGAAATATGGCAACCCGACCGCAGACAAATCCCACACAGCAAGCTTTTTCCCCCCACAAGGCAACAAGTTCAGTAGTGTTTTAAAAATTATTTATATATAAAAGCTAATTTTACAAGCAGATGATTTGGGGTGTTATGCAAAGGTGGCGAATTGTTATTTTATTTATTAGCAATGTATTTTTGGTCCTAGGTGGGGGAGAGGTGCGTGGGAGATTTTCCTGCCTCGGGTACCAAAATAACTTGTTTGAGCTCAAGCGTGATATACCTTGACTTTGCCCCAGGCAGCAAATGTCTTGAACCAGCCCTGGGGCTTTTGCAGAGCAAAAAGTTCCATGAAAAGACACACACATTCTGTGCAGCTGCTTCTTCATATGATCCTGGTGACAGTGGTGCTAATTGAGCTCCCTGCTCTGCAGCATTCCCTCGTTTCCTCCTTCCCAGAAGACACAAGAACTATGGCAAGAAGCTCTCACTCTGAATGCAAAAGCCCTCGGTCTTAGGCTTCCTGACAATGCCACATAGAGACACTGAAGAAGGTAACAGTTGAAGAACAGAGCCCTGTTAAGTATAATTGGTTTATACACAGAAATGGGGAAATGCATGTGTATTAATAAAGGTTTAAAATGGAAAATGGCTAAATGTGTATTGCTAACATTGGGGGTTTTCCACAGTAGTTTTCCAACTGTACTCTGAGCTCTTGCTGAGTTGATAATTAACTGTTCTTATCTGCTAGCTAACGTGTGAGTGTTGTAACCTTAGATCAGATGACAAAGGTGTTGAGTTGCAAATTCGCCATCTTGAAAGGATGTTAGTCTTTCTCTGAATGTCACAGAGAACAAAAGGAATGGCTCTCCAAGAGCTACTTAGACTTATGTCAGGCTAAGGCCAGCTGGAATGGGGGGGGGGGCAGAGTTTGGATTTTTGGAATTATCTTTTCTTCCTAAAATGCTGAGTCTGTTCTCCACAGCAGATGGGTGTGTCATCTGATGTATTTTGTTCTGTTTTTGAAGAGTTCTGCAAGTAAAAGTTTGAATAATAACTTATGGGTCTGGACAATGATTTCTTCCAAAAGGAGTCAGTTCTAACACTTCCAGTCACTTCAGACTGTGCAATATTAATACCTGCAATAAGCCCAGCAGTGGAAGAATTTGAATGGCACAGAAGAGTTTGAGTGACAAGTATCTCTCACACTCTTCCCTATCCTCCACCCAGGCAAACAAGAAGCATTATGAGAGTTCAAGAGCACATTCCAGCCAGGCAAAAATATTCACCCCAATTTGCATGCCCCACCAAATTGCCAAATTACAGTCACACACACACACACACACACACACATACACACTTCGCACACTACAAACAGGATGGTAGGGCAGATGGGCCCTTTTAGCTCAGCATAATATGCTACATTCAAACAGCAACCCCTTTAATTCTGCAGAAAAGCCTGGAGTTCAAACATGGTGCCTACCTTTGCTGAATTGGTTATAGAATCTTAGAGTTGGAAGGGACCCCAAAGGTCATCTAATCCAACCCCAGGGATGCAGGAATCTCAGCTAAAGCATCCATGACAGATGGCTATCCAACCTCAGTGTAAAAACTTCCAAGGAAGGAGAGTCCCCCACCTCTTGTGGGAGTCTGTTCCACTGCCGAACAGCTCTTACTGTCAGAAAGTTTTTCTGAATGTTTAGTCGGAATCTCCTTTATTGCAACTTGAAGCCATTGGTTCAAGTCCTACCCTCCAGAGCAGGAGAAAACAAGCATGCTCCCACTTCCATGTGATAGCCCTTAAGTTACTTGAAGATGGCTATCATATCTTCTCTCAGTCTCCTCTTTTCCATGCTAAATATACCCAACTCCTTCAAGCGCTCCTCGTAAGTCTGTTTCCAGACCCTTGATCATCTTGGTTGCCCTCCTCTGCACATGTTCCAGCTTGTAAACATCCTTCTTAAATTGTGGTACCCAGAATTGGACACAGTTTTCCAAAAGTGGTCTGACCAAGGTGGAATAGAGTGGAGCTAAGACTTCCCTTGATCTGGACACTATACTTCTGGAGATGTGAAGATGTGGATGAAGCTGGGGACTGAACAACATGCAAGGCCCCAAATAAGCAAGGCTGTGTTTTGTTTTGTTTTGTTTTGCTTTGCTTTGCTTTTGAAAGCTACATTGATGGTTCAGACACCCATTTCTCTGGGATTGTTACTGAAGGCGAAGATGCGACACGAAGTTCCTTTGTGAAGAGAAAAGGCAGGAGGAGAAAGGTTTGAAATGCAAAGTCTTGATTATACTTGAAAAGCTAGAGCCTGCTGAGTCTTCCCGGGAAGAGTTCAGGCCAGGTGCTACTCCCAGCACAGATCCTTAAAAGTAGGGAACTGCCATTTCAATAAGTTCCTTCACGAGAGAAGCATCCAAGGAAATCTGAGGCATGTAAAAGAGTTTTGATGAGGCTACAAAATTGTTGTGGCACCTTAAAAACTAACAGGTTAGTGTAGGGAATCTATGACCCTCCATATGTGGTAGAAGTTCCCATCATCCCTCACAATTGGCCATAATGGCTGGGGCTGATGGGAACTGGAGTTTATGCTACAGAGCTTTTAAAGCCTCTTTGGGTCTTTAAGTTGTTAGGAGACTTATTGTTGTTTCGGCTGCAAGCATCTAATAGTGGAGCCTCTCTCAAAGTTGATGACACTAGCCAACCTTCTTGGGGGCATTTCACAGTTTCCTGACACCACCAGAGCAAGTGCAAAAGAGGAGCCACCGGAAATATTTGACCGTCTTGGTTGTTGCTGCCTTTCTGCACTGTTATTTGCACTTAAAATGGCTCAGGCCCAAAAGTGAGCAACTTGTTCATCTTTGAGAGTCGCCTCATTATACATAATGAGGTGGAAGGCCACAGCAAATGCGTGTTTGATGTACGCAGTTAACATAATATGAGAGTCATTTCCAAGTCCGTCCAAAGATGTCAAACATTCAATGAATGTTCAGCTTTGCTTTTTTTTTTTTTGAAGGGGTTGTATCCATTTAAATCAATGGATTTAAATGAAATAAATACCCTGCTGTTGATTGCTAACCAATTTCTGCTGGGTTACCGTAACAGTTTTGTTGTAAAGGGGCAGGGAACGTTTTTCAGACATAAAGCTGTGGGAATGTTTAGGGATGCAGGGGAGGATATACTGTCTAAGAAATCCTATCCCAACTTGTCTTTACAAGTTCAACAAAATCAGCAGAGTTAACATTCCCCCTTTTTTTAAACACACGCACAGCAGGTAGCTTGCTCAGACTCGTTAAGAGTCTCTGTAAATATTTCCTGGTATTTTACCCGTTTAATCCCTCCTAAAATAAGACGCTACACAGTCTTCCGTAAAGTATAAAACGTTTACTCACAAGTAATCATCTGTTCACACAAAGGTTTCCAGAAGGCAGACTTAAAAGGTAAGAACATAGTTTAAATGTGGTATGGGAGAAAGCCCCCCTTTTTCTTCTCTTGGCCTGGAGCCAAGGGTACATTTTAGTAGTGCTGTTGTTAAGATGGCATTGATAGAGACAAGAGGAGACAAGATGGTCGTCAGCCTGTGTTTCTGGTTCTTTCTACTTCAGGGTAGGCCACACCCATCTCAAGTTACATATAGGAAGTTTCGTCTCAGTCCTGGAAAGCAGGAAGTTCCGGCTGGAGGACTGAGACATGTCTACTCTAGCAATGTTGTGTTTGTCTGCAGCTGATTCTTACATCCCACAAAAGCTACGTTTGCTTCTGGGCAGCCAACTAAGTGGTGGGTGGGATTGGCGGCAAAAGTGAGTGGAGGAATGAATGTACAGGCAGCTCCCCATTCATGCTCAGGGTTGCATTCCAAGGCATGTGAGCGTCAGTGAAATCACATATCATTGAACCCTATTGAAAAAGCCCTCATGTTTCCAGTCTCAAATTCTGCTCTCCTCATTTCCACATCAGCTAGCTAAAAGCAAAAGTCTGCATGAAAATCCAGCCGCTTTTTATTGTGGATCTTTCCCGGGATGCAACATTTTGGAAAGCAATTTCCCCTGCTATAATGCAATTGCATATGTTTTTTAGGTAACGTGGCTTTTTATGTACACCATCCTAGTATATGGTGTGGGACTCAATGCACCCATTCCATTCATGCAAGGACTTCCACTTGCCCAACAAAACTTCCCCCTCTCGTCTTCCTGTGCGCACCCCATGCCCTCCCCAAATCTGTTCCAGGTTCTGCTCAAGTTCATGGAAAACCCAGAACATGTTTAAGGGCATGTGGGAGAGGAGAAGATGCAGAAATATGATCATGCAGCTCAAAGCCCTTGCACTGACAAGTGTGTTGAACCCTGACCTGTGCATTTTTGTAGTCATTATTTAGCTGGAGAACTGCGCAGAAAAATTCAGAGAAGTGGAAATTTGGAAGAAGGGCTGTTCATCAGTATTGATTTGCAAAGTACACATTAAAAAGGGTAAAGGGACCCCTGACCATTAGGTCCAGTCGTGACCGACTCTGGAGTTGCGGCGCTCATCTCACTTTATTGGCCGAGGGAGCCGGTGTACAGCTTCCGGGTCATGTGGCCAGCATGACTAAGCCGCTTCTGGCGAACCAGAGCAGCACATGGAAATGCCGTTTACCTTCCTGCTGGAGTGGTACCTATTTATCTACTCGCACTTTGACGTGTTTTCGAACTGCTAGGTTGGCAGGAGCAGGGACCGAGCAACGGGAGCTCACCCCGTCGCAGGGATTCGAACCGCCAACCTTCTGATCGGCAAGTCCTAGGCTGTGGTTTAACCCACAGCCCCACCCACGTCCCAAAGTACTCATTAGGTAGGTGCAAATAGAATTAAATTTCTCCCCCATCCCTGAGTAAGATGGAGAACTGTGTGGCTTAATGCAAGGCAGTTTCCACCTCTGACAGCAGGAAATGTCTGGCATTTCCATGGAAAGGTGGCAGATGATCTCCTTCATTGGAGGTTTTCAAACAGAGGTTGAATGGTCATCTGTGATTCCTGCACTGCAGTGGGTTAGACTAGGCGAACCTCAGGGTCCCTTCTGACTCTACAATTCTATGATTCTACGATTCCACCACCGACTAATGCTCCTAGCTTCCCACCTTAACTCAGTATGCACCACAGCCCCACCACCACCACCGCCATATCCCTGCTGTCGAGAGAAACACGAGTAAACTAAAACAGCAAAACTAAAACCTGGTTGAAAGTTAACAACGTTTCACATCTTTCTGGATCCTCTGCTGAAAAATCTGACACCCGAAAACGTCAGATCTCCTTTGTAAAGATGCTCAGGGAGGCATCATTAATTTAAAGTATAAACTCAGCCAGACCAGACGTCTTCGCGTTTCTTTATTTATTTCCCCCCAAATTAGCGTTTAAATCTTCCTCGCTGCTGAGCTCGTTCCTTGAGGCCTCCCGCAAGCCTTTGTTTTATATCAAGCTCTGCAAACACCTGTCAGGTGAACATCAGGAAGAGGTTGGGATGCTCCATTAGTCCTGAGCCTTGGACAGGACAGACAAGTTTATTTCGCAGGCTGTACTGTATTAATACCTTGTTAGGCTTCCTTCTATGCCTCCTGCTAATAGGAATAACCTCGGGAGCAATAGCAATTTATCTATACATCTAAGCTTACGCCGCTTGTCACCGCTGGTAACAGTTGCCTAGCCCTCTTGGGTTCCTTTTTCATCTCTGCAGAGGCACCCTCATCCTTGAATACATTATTTTAACCTGTCAGTCTAAACAGGGACAATTACTTAGACCAATGTAAGCTGAAAATGTGGATAACAAAAGCTAAATTCCCGTGTTGTCACTCTCAAGCACTCGTGCTGAGCCAAGCACCGGGCAGTGGGCGGGGGGGGGGGGAGGCAGGGATGGGAGGTAGCTGGCTCACAAAATGAAAACATTCATCAAGCTCACTCATTCAGAGTCGACCAACTTTGGACACTCTCGATCTGATGACGATGCCCGATGGGAAATAGTAGGAGAAAGAGGGGCATCGGTGCCGGAAGAGAAATAGGAACACTGCAGAGAGGACGAAAAATGCGCCACTTCCATTGCCATGGCATATTGTGACAAAGTCTTCCTGGCAGGTAAGCAGGTAGGTAGGTATTAGCCAGTCTGCAACATTCTTTTTCCCATGCCCAAAGCCCCCGCCACACCAAGAAAGAAGGAACAGGTTTGGGGAGGGGGGTGTTATTGGGTTGTTGCTTTTATTTTGATTATGTTTTTTGTGGTTTTATATTTTGATTTTATTCTGTGAACCGCCCTGAGGCCTCCGGGTATAGGGCGGTATATTAATTGATTAAATTCATCTGAAGGCTGCTATGCTGGCTACCTCTGAACGATGGTATCTCTCTGAGACACGCCTCCTGCATGGGAGAATATTAATAACTAAAACATTCAAACCCTGCTGTTTAGCTGGGAAAGCTCTAAGAGGGGCTTACAAATTAGTATATTTTTTTAAAAAATCCCTGTTCTCTGGTCTGCAATCTCGAAAGACACAACACAAAAGGAAAGGGGGATCAGGAGGCAAGAGGAAAACAAATTCCTAACGTGACAAGTTTGTTTGAATGGAACAGATTAATGAAAAGGGGCTGCTCACAGTTTAAAACAGAGAGAGAGAGAGAGAGAGAGAGAGAGAGAGAGAGAGAGAGAGAGCGCTTGGTGCCCCTGAGTAACTCAATCTTCCTGGAAGTGCACATGAGTGCAGGCACACACGCATGGCCAAGGACACTGTGGACTAGTCACATGTAAGAAGGAAAGTGCAAGGTTGTGCTGTTCAATGAACCTCCCTCTGGCTGAGTCATTGAAGAATACTTGGGCAGTGAGGTGTCATGACAGCAGCAGATTGGTCCTGCCAGCATGTTTGCACTGCATCAACCTCACCGCCACTGTCCCCTTGCCCCTTTTCTTCCTGGCATACTGCAGCAACTCTGCTACTCTGGTGAGTGGTGGTATAGCCCCACCAATCCCTCCACTGCTGGTGTGACCAGGACATTTGCATTTCCCATTTACCCTGCTTATTGTCTGCAGCTAGATAGACATGTACTACACTGTAGTTCTTTGAAAAAGCTGAAATCAAGATCCAGTCCTTTCCATTTAGACAATAATACCCTTAGCGTTTAAGGTCGTGCTTCCTATTAAGGGTCAAACTACTTTTTATAAAAGGCTTAATGAATAATAAGTAGGCATTTTCACACGTTCTTAAGCAATTTGTGTCCTGCAAGAGGTCATGCTGGACTCTTCCAGTAATGCCAAGAATGTGAAGCCATTTATTTAGCAGGGCCCTAATACAAAGTATGAAAGCTAGATAAATGTTCAGAACCGTTGTGCAAGCGCTCACTCTCCCAAACGGTCTGCGCTAGTTCAAAAGGGCACGGCAGTCTTCTTGCACGGTAACGGACGTGAAACAAATGTTGGGCAGTTTTGTTTTGCTTTTAAACAGAGAGTGGGTGATGCAAAGAGAGATCAGGACCCTAGACACCCACCCACCCACCTATGACCTCTGGCAAAAGCCTGCAATATCTGCTTGATGTTCAATGCTAACAGAATTTCCATACTGTGTCTCTAGCAAAGCACTTCCAGAGCAGTAACAAGCTTAGGGATAGACACACGTCATGTCACCGCTTGAAGGAAGAATGAAGCCTGAGCTGTTAGAAGGTTGTGGATCACAGTACAAATTGTTATTCTCATTGTTCAGCAGAACAATGGCTCAAATCCATTTGCCACTAAATGTGCCTTGTCTTGTAAATCAGCGGGTCATTAGCCTTAACAATGCCAGGGTGTTGTCACTATCCAATTCAATTAAATGACTGACCAAGGTAAGTCTTAAGAACACATTCCAGACAAAAGGGAGGGGAAGGGAGGAGAGAGAGAGAGAGAGAGAGAGAGAGAGAGAGAGAGAGAGAGAGAGATTCTTTCATTAGACCATCACAGTTTCTCTAATGCATTCTGTAATATTTCAATTCCACATGTAGAAATAAGGGGACGCAAGTAAATTTATGCTAAATCCATCATGGGAGAGACACAGACACATGCCGAGCGGAGGGAGATAAGCAGAAATTGGTGAGATGTGAGGGGGAAAGTATAAACGGGACGCATCCACTGCAGTGATGACAAGTGTACTTAATCCTACATTCTCTGAGGTTCGGAGGAAGAGAAGAAAACACACAAATTGTTGTCAGGCTGGTTATTTATTTATTTTTGCAGCACAACCCTATCCCTGTTTTCACAGAAGTAAGTTCCATTGGAAGATCAAGGGAATTTACTCCAAGGTAAGCACATCGGGATGAGCTCCCGTTGCTCAGTCCCTGCTCCTGCCAACCTAGCAGTTCGAAAGCACGTCAAAGTGCAAGTAGATAACTAGGGACTGCTCTGGCGGGAAGGTAAACTGCGTTTCCGTGCGCTGCTCTGGTTCGCCAGATGCGGCTTAGTCATGCTGGCCACATGACCCAGAAGCTGTACACCGACTCCCTCGGCCAATAAAGCAAGATGAGCGCCGCAACCCCAGAGTCGGCCACGACTGGACCTCTAATGGTCAGGGATCCCTTTACTAAGCACATCTAGGATTACAACCTGCGAAAGGATGGAACATGATTTAATTCCCTCTATACAGTAGATCTCAAGTGGATGGATGGATTGATTGCATTTCTAGTCCATCATGTTCCCCGCAGAGCTGAAGGTGGCATATGTGGTTCTCTCTCTCCTCATTTCATTCTCAAAATATCCCTGTGAAATTAGGTTGAGAGGCAACGACTGGTCCAAAGGCTGAGCTTCATTGAGCCCTGGTCTCCCCAGTGCTGGTCCAACACTCTAGTTCCTACACCACACTGACACTCATACTGGTTAGACCATATCCTGGTTACAGAATGCCACAAATAGAGCAGGAATGATTTGATATCTTTTGAGCTTGAAGGGGAACCTGCAGTTTCCCAGTCGTTGAACTCCATCTCCCACCAACCCCAGTTATAATAATGACCCAAACAGCAGCATAACACAGCAGACAACCAAGACCACAGAATAAAACCAAACGTAGCTGACATTTTAAGAGACCTGGAGGCGAGAAAGATTTTTTTTTTACCCAGCACCAAAAAGGCATAAAACTAGATGCCACCAAAGTCAGCATCCTTGGAGAAGACACTTCAGAGATGTGGTGCCACTACAGAAAAGGCCCTGATTGTCACATAGCTAACTTCAGAGAACAGCCTTTCATGATGGACACAGAAGATGAGCAGGTATCTGTCTGAGTACATAACTGTCTTTCTTTGAAGATGAGAGAATTTGAGGTGGTCAGGATAAATTCTAGGCTTTTTTCACATTATACTTTTCAATATTTAAAACGCCAGGTTAAATAAATGTAGCAAGCTGCTGAAATAAATGAATAAAATGGTGATGAATGTATATTGAGTTACACTGAATTATATTACAATAAATATATCAGAAAATCAAGTTTTGCTTACAGTATTAATCCCATCCAAGATAGTAGTTAGAAGACAGAGAGATTATATACTGTAAGAAGTATTTTTACATCTTTTTGAAATGATGGTGTCAGGACTGTAATAATTTCTAAAAATAATAATAAATAATTGTGGGCCATATGCATCTCACCTTCTTTCTCATTACACTTCTTGACATTTTTAAATAAAAGAAACAGTCAAAAATCTTCAGCCAAGGTGTGTTTCTAACAATTTTCTAGCTGGCAGACCATAAACAAATATATTAACTGTGTTCAACACCTGAGTTAAATTCCCTCCGCTTGAGTTTGACAACATGTTTAAGAGTTTTCGGATTGGCCCTGTGGGATAAACTATTTGGGTGAAATTCACATCTCATTTTGCAGTTAGAATTCCAAATCAGATCATCTTTGAATAGTCCCATTCATTATGGGGTGGGGTGGGTCGAAGGGGGCAGAAGTCCATTTGTTTTAATAAAGAGATGCATTCTCTATCTAAAACATTCATTTCACATTCAGGTGTGCATTGCTCAATAAATGATGAGGAAAGAGAGAGAGCCATACCAGACTATTACAAAATGTTTGGTGTCATCATTCTCGAGCTTACTGCCTTTGAGCCTCTCAGGAACGATTACAGAGTGTTCCTTAAAAACGTTGTCTTCATCCATTGTATCCTGCAGGGAAAGGACTTCAATAACCTACTAAAGCTAGCTGAGGGGCAATAACTCACCCAAAAGACAAGCCAGGGAACTTCCTTTGATGCTTTCTCTTCAGTGATGTTGAACTCTCGCCCAAGCACTTTATTGCCGTTTGAAGAAAAATGAGAATTTCTCTCCAAATCATTAGAGCTTCTAGAACTTTTCCTTCAAACTTCTCTGGCGAAAAGTACAGTTTCATCACAAGACTCTCCTCCACAAAGCCAACTTTATGATGGGATTCAGGTTTGTCATGACAACCTATGATTACTGGGATAAACAGGCCAAACAGGAAATGGTGTAGAGTGGATTGAGCCCCGGTGCAAGATAGTTAGATCAAAGCCAATTCATGCATTTGTTTTTGAGAGGACAAAAGCCCTCACACAAGGTCAATCTGAACCAACACGTTTTACCTGGGTGTCTATAAGTTTCCATTCTGGGAACTGTCATTTTTACGGGTGCTGGGAGTTGGGCAGACTACAGTTCCCATGATTCTCTGGGAGGGAATGTGCTTTAAATAGACGGTGTGTTCATATCCTAAGTCTCATTAAGATACCTGAGAAATCCCTGTAGGACGAAGTGAAGAGACAAAGTAGCTTGTTAAGCATTCATTTCTGTGGTACTTGGTTCTTTCAGAAATAAAGGTGTTAGTTGTCACAGTTGCTCCCTGAGGACTTATTAAATAAAATTGTCTGAAAGTAGGTGAAGGTTAATATAACAACACTGTGTGGACATTAAGATGTTTTCCACGGTATCTCCGTCCTCAAGCATCTTTTACTGAGGTAGGACTGTGTTTGACAGGACATAATAAGAACACTGAAGTTCTGTCACTGAGCCCTGTAGTCTTGGCCTGGATCAAATGTTTCAGCACAAATCTCATTTTTCTTTTTATTCCTCCGGTTGCTTCGTTGTTTAACATATTGGGATTTCAGAAAACCGGACAGGAATACAAACTAGAATTCACTAGAAGAGGCTCATAAGTAGAGCTGGATGGATCAGTTTATTCCCAGTCCGCATTAATTTCCAACGTTGTTATACAACATATTCCAGTCTGCAGTAATCTGGGATGCAGGGAGAGGGAACTTTAAAGTTCTCGTTCTCATTTAAACAGGTAATTAAATACATATATTTAATCACAAAATCCATATGTAACATACAGGGGGTTTTTTTAGAACAAAATACATATGTTATCTCCAACGTATGCATTTGTAAACAGTTTATATCCTATTCTTAAGCTGAAAATTGTACCACAAAAATGAAAATCTGAAGATTAATTATGTTCTGATGCATGTCTTAGTCTGAGTGTTATTATTTTTTGTAAAAAATAAATGGGGGGGGGGGATTTACACCCATCACTAGAGAAGCCATTCCACAAATGGGGGGAGGGGATCCACGACTGAGAAGGCCCTTGAGAGCAGTAGCAGAGGAACAGAATTTATCCACTGTGTCACATAGAGGACATAAAGAGGACAGAGAAGAAATATAGCCACATATCCTTCACACAGAACAATGGGCTGAGCAATTAGTGCTATTGCATGGAAAACATCCTGGGTGAAATAACCCCTGGTGTCTCTTGTTGGAAAGGGGCTACGTGATTTCCAAAGGTCTCGCTTTCAAGTAAACATGTCTAGCAAAGAGATATGGACCTGTTCCTGAGCCAAGAAACATACTATTGATAAACAAAGGAAGGAAGCAAGGATTAAGATTTTGTTTTATTTTTTAAAGCTTTACCTTTTTTGTAGGAAGGGGCTTTCAAGTGGTGTATTTGATTCTTTATTTTTAGCAGCTTCCAGACGCATTATTGAGTTAGCTACGTTAATTAGAAGTTATTCAAATCAACTAGAGGCGTAGCCACAAAAGGCATACAGTTAAGCATGCATGAGAGATTAGGAAATGTCGTTTCCCTTTATAACTATACTGTAATTAAACAAATGTCAGAAGTTCACTTGCTGTCAGGAATGAGCCAGCTCCGAGTGGAACTTTACAGCCAGCTGCAGAATACGGGCAGGAACAGAGAGGTTTAGATTTGAGCAGAGGCCAGAGCTGCCAGCGCCAACTCCCTCTGATCTTGGATGGCTGGTAGCCAAGGGAACAACTGAGAGCAGGCTGCAACACAGCCAAAGCTCTCAGAAAGCTCAAACAGGCGCAAACAGACACAGATACAGTCTTTCGGAACAGGAAGAGGTTGGAGCTGATCCAATAAGTCCGAAGAGTCAGTGAATGGGAGGGCTGCTGGACAGGAAGCAAAACAAGAGATGTAAGGGGCGAAGGTTCAATATCTTCTGTAGGAACAGGAAGGGGTCTTCAGAAGGGTCACCTTGAGTGATAATGTCAGCGGCTTTGTTAGAGCCATCCGGAGCTATCTGTTTATTTTTGCAATAAATCCTCCTTTTTAATTACCTACACTTACTGTGTTATCAAGTCAGGACCTGGACTCCTGACACTTGCATTATGCCAGTAATTTGACAATTGTGGAGCATCTTAGCTGTGCTACTCAGAGAATTTATTTATTTATGCTCCCGGAGGTCTTTCTTTTATTTTTCATCAATTTAGCTGTTCTTCTTCTCTTGACATTTTACCTGCCCTCACTCTGCCCTTCACCCAACCTTAGTCTAAAATCTTCTCAGCAAAACTGAAACTTGCTTTAATAAATAGCATCTCTAACCACTTCTGGAGATGTCATTGCGAAGAATTGTTCTTTGCGATGAAGAATACAGAAGGTGGAGGGATGGTCCTGCAATATTTCAGGCAAGAGGTCGTGCAGATATGCACCCCTGACTCCAGTAACAAAACAAAACAACCACATTCCACACACACGCACACCGGTCTCGATACAAATTCAAATCACTGGCTAAAATCTTCAGCATCCATCGGTTCTCAGGACAAGCTCTTGTCCCTGGGGGGATATCCATCATGGCCAAACTTGTTAAAATTCCTCAGCTCCCCTTGAAACTGGCATTTCACAAGAATTCTAATCAAAAGCCACACTTCGGTGCCATCAGAAGTCAAGTGAGAAATGAGCGTGATACTTTTTGCAAACAGAAGATGTTCTTCCTCCCTCGTCCCCAAAATACCAAGGAAAGAAATTAAAGCTCTGAGGAGGTCCCTGCAGCTGTTAATATGAAAACTCAGCAGGACTAGCAAAGGGCAGAATACAGCAGCTCTGCCACACTTCATGCCTGTGGCTTACACTACCCAGAAAGTCTCCCTCTCTCTGTCTCTTCTTCAAGGAATTTGGAATCAGAGCTGTAGGGTCTTCCCACTGAAAGAATAGTTCTTATTGCATAGCTGTAAGTTATTCGCTCTGTAATCCAGTGTCTCTCTGACATCAGGTACCATAGCCTTCACCAGCCTGTGTGACCTACAGCTTCCATCATCCCTTGCCCATTGGTCATGCTTTGCTAGGACTGATGGGAGTTGGAGTTCAACATCATCTTGAGGGCCTCTCCCTCCCTCTCTCCCTCAGAGACCTTTCCCCACTGGGGAACCACACAACTTCTCGTCCAAACTCAGCATACTTGAGGATGTGACCGAATGATTAGAAAAGAAGCAGCGCTTCAAAAATAATTTGACATCCCCCCTACTCTCCGCTCTCTCTCACACACATACACACACAAACCAGAGTTGACCAGCTCACTTCAGTTCCACATTTCTTAACTACACAACACTTCAATTATGCGCTGCAAGTGAAATTAGTGTTGTGGAGTCTTCCATCTGAAATAAAAGATAAGGCAGCGATAAGTTATTAGTGCCACAATCAAATCTTTTCTGACGTTATTTATTTATAAGACGCACATGTGCCAAAATGACTTCTGGGCGGCTTACAGCTATAAAATCTATTCATAATTAAAATATAATAACAAAATGAAATATTAAATAAATGAATGAATGAATATTCAAGGCAACTGCTAGACCAGACATAGGATTCTGGCAAGCATGGTGTGGTAGTGGTAAATCTGGGAAGAGGTGGGCTGGTGAGGCCTAGGTTCATATCCTCACTTAGCCATAAAATTCACTGGATGACCTTGAACCAGCCACCAAATTTCAGCTGAACCTACTTTTCAGATTGTTGTGAGGATAAAATATGGCAGGTGGGGTGGAACCTATGAACCTAGGAGTAGTCTACTGGATCAGTCCAGTGGCCCATGACCCACCTGCTCCAGCATCCTGTTCTCAACAAGGCCACTGAGATACCTTTGGGAAACCTGAAAGCAGGATCTGAGCACAACTGGCATTCTGAGGCATACTGACTTCTGCCTGTCAAGGTAAAACATAGACATTGTGGCTAGGGCCATATAGCCTGCTTTGACCTCCTTGGAGGAGCAAACGGTAGCATACACAGTGGTACCTCGGGTTACATACGCTTCAGGTTACATACGCTTCAGGTTACAGACTCCGCTAACCCAGAAATATTACCTCGGGTTAAGAACTTTGCTTCAGGATGAGAACAGAAATCGTGCGGCGGCAGCGGGAGGCCCCATTAGCTAAAGTGGCGCTTCAGGTTAAGAACAGTTTCAGGTTAAGAACGGACCTCCGGAACGAATTAAGTACTTAACCCAAGGTACCACTGTAAATGAAATAAACAAAAGCCTGTCATTTCCGCATTTCACAAATCTACCTGCCAATTGTCTGCATTTCCATATTGTTTCGATGTTCATTTCTCACTCTGTGCTACACTTTCTCGAGGTGAGATGAAGAGGGCTTAGTATCTCTTGGTTAAATAAACATCAGCCCAGGCAAGCCAAGTGGAAACGCAGTGGTCAGACAGTGAGCATTCAGCAACTGCTGGAAAAGATTAGCTGGCTGATCGAGCGATATTTGCCAGTTGCAGATGGAACCAGAGGTTCAGGAACGCTCCAAATGGGAGGAAAAGGCTCAGAACAGCCCTTCCTGTTGTTTCCATGAGGTGTTCTAGTGCAGCTAAAATAATAAACCTGCTGCTTTCAATGAGATTTTAAAAAGAGCTTTTGAAATGTTTTAACGGCCAGATGAATCCTCCGTGCTCTCTTTTTACAGAAACTCTGTGTGAAGTCTGTACGTGTGTGCTGAAATCTAAGGGGCAATATGTATTTTCCGCAGAACCAGGTAGCATTTTCCCCTAGACTGCACTTCTTCAGGTTGTAGGTGCATGTTTGCATGTGTTTGGATTCTCTTCTTTTTTAAAAAACAACAACAACAACACATGCACACAGAAATATAACATGTCAGAGAAATATAGAAGCCTATACTTCTCTGTAGCATGCTATCATTCTATGTGCAGAGAATGTTTGCAAGGTGCACGATTCAATGATTGACTCTCCCTGCATGCAGGTAAAAGGTAAAGGTAAAGGACCCCTGGACTGTTCAGTCCAGTCAAAGGCGACTTTGGGGTTGCGGCGCTCATCTCACTTTCCGGCCGAGGTAGCCGGACGTTTGTCCACAGACAGCTTTCTGCATCATGTGGCCAGCAGGACTAAACCGCTTCTGGCACAATGGAACACCGTGATGGAAACCAGAGCGCACGAAAATGTCGTTTACCTTCCTACCACAGCGGTACCTATTTATCTACTTGCACTGGTGTGCTGTCGAATTGCTAGGTAGGCAAGAGCTGGGACAGAGCGATGGGAGCTCACCCATTGTGCGGATTCGAACCGCCAACCTTTTGACTGGCAAGCCCAAAAGGCTCAGTGGTTTAGACCACAGCGCCACCACATAAGCACCCACAGCCTCTCTTCTTTCACCATTGCATTGGTGAGAAAGAAAAGTTTTCTGTGCCGGGGGGGGGGGGGGGGACACGCAAAGAGAAAGGCAAGTCTCAAACTGGTACTGGAGGAAGACATATTCCAAAACAAGTGTGAAAAGCCTAGCAGGCTTTGATAAAACTTTCCGCGGGGGCAACTGTGAAATATTAACTTCTGTACAACGCAGCATTAAAATAAGCATTAAGCGAGTGAATGAATCAATAAGACTTGTTTGAAATGACTCGTGTGAAATTATATTTGTAATGTAACTGAAAACGAGCAATGCTAAATCAATTGTGCATTACCATATGGCCTGCAACATCCATAATCATATTCTTAAAGGGGAAAAATAATACCAAAAAAATGAGCAGTGTAGCCAGTGCCAGCTCTTGAGGAGTGCTCGTGTTAATTACATTTCTTTTATGAGGCATTGAAATAAGAACTCCAGATAAAATACTACTATCTGAGATGTGGCCTTTTCAGAATAGAATGCCCAATAAATATTCAGTATTTAGTGGAACAAATTGGGCCAATAAAGGAGGCACATATATACTAAAGGTGATTCCTGCAGGTGAGTCCCAGCCAGCATAACCAATGGCCAGAGATTATGAGAGAGGTGGTTTCAAACAGGTTAAGGAAGACTTATCTAGGGTCTTTGATTGAGCCACTGGGATCTCTCCCCTTGTCCTACATATGCTAGTGGAATGGTTTCCTTCCACTTATTTACACACCAAAAACACACACATTTCAATTGTTATCTTCCATGAAATTGTAATCACATGGCAGGAGATGGGGCTCCATGCCTGCAGACCCAAACCTCTGCTATTTTATCTCCTAATAGTTTGCTCCTCCTACATTTGGAGTGGAGGAATTTCTTGTGGCAAATATTCCAACTTCTGCACCCATATCTGCTGGTTTTGGAAACCGTGGAACAGGCTCTATAGCTGATTTCCCTTACCACAGTTCAATTCAATTAAACAAGTTAAATTGGGAATAAAATGTGTTTCTCTGTTTTTGTGGTGTCCTCTGGAAGCAAGCCGGACCTTATTAATAGATATTTAAATAATGATCATTTAAGCTATGATAACTAATACATAAGCAATGGGGGACGGTTCAGCTTCATCTTTATGGATGTCTTATCATAATTTGTATGTTCTCCATTTCCTAACCCGAAACCAATATCCTTAATGTCTCTTGTCATAAAAAGAAAACCTTGAATTGGCCTGATTTAACCCACCATTATAGATTAAAAATGTTCAGCTCACAGCAAATGCTGTTCTTAACACTGATACTTTTATTATGCTGAGATGTGAAGTAAACCTATTTTGGGAGAGTTTAGACTTGGATGATGTCTGCATAACTTCTATTCAGATATGTTGTACAGTTAGCAGTTGTTTGCATCTGATGTAGTTTCATTAGATGCTGCTAAAATTATTTTGCTTTGATAGTGGACTGTGTTTAATCAAAATTATTGCAGATGCTTCAAGGCATGCATTTTGCCATATGATTTATCAGATCCATTCATGCAGTTTTGTGAAATAGAATCTTATCAAAGTACAACACCTAGGATTCTTTGGGGGAAGCCACGGCTGTTGAAAGTGGTACAACACTGCTTTATACGTATACATATTAAGGGACACGGGTGGTGTTGTGCTCTAAAGCACTGAGCCTTTTGGGCTTGCTGATCAGAAGGTTGGTGGTTCGAATCCCCGTGACACGGTGAGCTCCCGTTGCTCTGTCCCAGCTCCTGCCAACCTAGCATTTCAAAAGCACATCAGTGGAAGTAGATAAATAGGTACCGATGTGGCGGGAAGGTAAACGGCGTTTCCGTGCACTCTGGTTTCCGTCATGGTTTCCTGTTGTGCCAGAAGTGGTTTAGTCATGCTGGCCACATGACCCGGAAAGTTGTCTGTGGGCAAACAGCGGCTCCCTTGGCCTGAAAGCAAGATGAGCGGCGCAACCCCAGAGTTGCCCTTGACTGGACTTAATCTAGACAGCATCCTAAAAAGCAGAGACATCGCCTTGCCAACAAAGGTCCATATAGTTAAAGCTATGGTTTTCCCAGTAGTGATGTACGGAAGAAGGCTGATCGTCAAATAATTGATGCTTTTGAATTATGGTGCTGGAGGAGACTCTTGAGAGTCCCATGGACTGCAAAAAGATCAAATCTATCCATTCTTAAGGAAACCAGCCCTGAGTGCTCACTGGAAGGACAGATCGTGAAGCTGAGGCTCCAATACTTTGGCCACCTCATGAGAAGAGAAGACTCCCTGGAAAAGACCCTGATGTTGGGAAAGATGGAGGGCACAAGGAGAAGGGGACGACAGAGGATGAGATGGTTGGACAGTGTTCTCGAAGCTACCAGCATGAGTTTGACCAAACTGTGGGAGGCAGTGGAAGATAGGAGTGCCTGGCGTGCTCTGGTCCATGGGGTCATGAAGAGTCAGACACGACTAAACGACTAAACAGCAACAACCATCCAAGGGCCCTTTACCTTTACCTCACATATAAAGCCTAATAGAAATTTAAATAATGATCATTTAAGCTTTGATAACTAATACATAAGCGGTGGGGGGGCGTTAGCTTCATCTTTATGGATGTCTTATCATAATTTTTGGAATTATAGAATCTCCTGCCATCCCGTTAACATATATCTGAAAGGTTAGCAAAATATTCACATATCATTTCCTAACTGCTAAAAAATGACTTTTCATTAATCAGAATCACAGGAGGTGAAATTAAATCAATGTTCCTGGCTGAAGTTTGAAGTTCACAAAGTATGTATGGGTCAGAGTGTGTGTGTGTGTGTGTGTGTGTGTGTGTGTGTGTGAATTATATGTATTCCTGAACTTTTAAAATAAATATCATCCTTGTTGGCTTATCCAGCCAACAAATAATCAGGGTTTTAAACACCGTGTTTAGCATGGAGCAATCTAGCCCGAATCAGGGCCCCATCAGAATCACTGAATCAGGTGTCTTTTGCATGACCCAACACAGCACAATGCGCACACACTTGCAGTATTGTCTGCATTGAGGCTCACATCAGCTACATCATGGGTTAGATCACTGGTCTTCAATCGGTGCATCGGGATCCACTAGGGCGGGTTGTAATAGCAGCACGATTGCCATAATTTTCTTTGGCAAAAATAAATAATGCAAGCAATGGGTCCTTAGATGCATCTGTGGCTAACTAACCTGCAAATTCTAATTGCACTTAATTAAAATACTTTGTGAATCATTTTGATGAATAGGGATAGTTACAAGGAGGTGAGCACTTAGCACTGTGTGTAGTGTATTTTCATTCTGATAGTGTCATCTTCGGCTGGGGGAAAATGGCTCAGGCTGGGATAAATTTGATACATGGATGTAGAAAATTCATCACCCTTGTGGATGATGGGCATAATTAATAATGGTAAGATTCTTGTTATCGAAACGCAGTTTTGTTCCCTCCTGCAGCTGATTCTGCTGTCCGTTTGAAGGAATACATGAGGGGAATCAGGCCTTTCAGGCTTCCTGCCTCTATCCCAGATGGAACTTGGGAAGTAATCAAGAGAACATCTTCCATATCTATTTCATTCTTATTTTTGTTTCCGTGAAAGCATCTATAAAACTGCTGGATGTTTTAAGAATCTCTGACAGACTTCTCTGTGCCTTCAGAGAGAACAGCTAAAGGGCAGCTTCCCATCTCTGCAAGGGGAAGGCACAGGACACTCTCAGTTTACAGTGGGCAATGTTGAGGCCTTGTGTAAACTGGTGTGCGCACCTCCTAAACATACCCCAGAATCTTTTGCAGCTTGCAATGGTTCCGCAGCCAGATAGTGTTCCCTGAAAGTAAACAAACAAACAAAAAACCACACACTTTAAGAATGGTCATTATCAGCTAGATAATGGTCAAATACTGAAAAATGCCAACTGTCAGATTTCAAATATTGGCAAATGTAGGTGACGTAGCAAACCTTTAGAGCAGCGAGGGCCCTCTAAATGTTGGGCTCCAACTCCCATCAGCCCCAGCCACCAAGGACAGTGTTGGTCAAGGATGATGGGACTTGGGAGACCAGTGCGTTGGGTACTCCTGCTTTTAGAGAAAATTCTGGAAACCTTTGAGTCTGCAGGGAAGCACCTGGAGAACTGAGGAGCAGTTTGAGGGGCATATTTGTTTCCACTCTGGAAGGAGCGGCTCTGGCAAGCAAAAACGTGTCTGACACTTTCAGTATGTGCAACTGGCGCAACGGCTTTATACATAAGCTTGCTTTGAGTGTGCAGGTGTAGGCTTTCAAAAGAGCATATTTTGCTGGCATACGTTTTTTAAAGCTATATAGCATCAACTACCAACAGCACCATCTGGGACCACTCTGATGTACCCGTTTAGTCTATCTTCCTTTGGAGATGCTGCTTCCGCTGCTTCTTGGCATATCTTCAGGCTATTGTGTTATTAACATAATTTAGAAAGAAAGAAAGAAAGAAACATTGGCACATTCTGTTTCCGGCCTGGGGTTTTCACCGTGATTTTAGATTTTTAAAAATTATCCTTTGCCACGTTGCTCAGCTCCCGGTCATCTTGCTGATACCTAATCCAATGAACTATGTTATCGCAGTCCCTGCATGTGTTTAGACACGAACAAAGAGAAAGAGAGGATACACAGCTCCCACTACTACTAACTGTTTAGCATTTGTGATGAAAGACCTGTCTGGTTTAGGGCTGAGCCTAGAGGAAAGGCAAATCTTAGGGGAACACATGTTTTTGCACTGGAAAGGGAGGAAGGGTCATAGCCCAGTGGTGCAGCCTGTGTTTTGCCTACGGAAGGTACCAGGCTCAGTCCCCAGCATCTCAAGGTAGTGCTAGGGAAGACTCCTTGTCTGTAGCTCTCAAAAGCCACTGCCAGTCAGCCTAGACATTAATGATCTAGATGAACCAATGGTTTGACTTTTTGCAGGGCAGTTTCATAAGAACATAAGAAGAGTCTATTAGATCAGGCCAATGGCCCATCTAGGCCAGTATCCTGTTCTCCCAGATGCCTGTGGGAACCTCACAAGCAGGACCTAAGGACAAGAGCCCTCTCCCCACCCCTGTGGTTTCCAGCAACAGGTATTCAGGAGCATTACTGCCCTCACCTGTGGAGACAGGTAACAGTCATCATGGCTGGTAGCCTTTGATAGCCCTCTCCTCTGTGAATTTTCTAATCCATTTAGGTTGGCTGGATCCGGACCAATGGATTCAACTTACAGGAAAGGAGATTCTGACTAAACATCAGGAAGAACAATAAGAGCGGTTTGACAGTGGAATGGACTCCCTTGGAAGGTGGTGGACTCTCCTTCTTTGAAGTTTTTAAACAGAGGTTGGATAGTTGTCTATCATGGATACTTTAGTTGAGATTCTTTTACTGCAAGGGTTTGGACTAGATGACCCCCAGGATCCCTTCCAACTCTACAGTTCTGTGATTCTACTTTGCTTAGACTATACGTTCACCCTTGTTTTCTCTTTAGCACTGCGAAATTTGTCTCCGACTGCCACAATGTGGGTTACCTGATAGCAGCAGATGCTTCCCTGCACCCCTTCTGCCTTCTCTTCCTTCACCTTTTGTTTCTTTCTAGTTGGAAGAAGCTGCACACAGTTATTGAAGTCAAGGACAACAGCACTGGGTATCGAAAGCGGGGAGGAAGCCACAGCAAAGGGAGATGGTAGAAGTGCGAAGGAGAAAGGAACTAGGTCAGTCTTGGGGCAGCAAGACTCTGTTGCACTGCAAAGCTTATAAAGCAAACACTTACTGTTTCAGACGAAAATATGGACTTTCTGCGGTTTTCTCCCATAATGCCATCCGGTGTTTGCTCCCCACCAACATCTGTTCCTTTTCATTCTATTTGCCCCGGCTTTTTATCCTTCCTACAGAGCAAAGGCTTTGGTCTTCCAGTGCTTTGTGCTTAGCAACAAACAGCTCTCTTTTGCAGCTAAGCCTATATAGAAGAGGGTGCCTTTATCCTTGCCTTGCACTCTTCAAATCAAATGATGCTTGTCACAGCATCTCTTGCTAGGAAACATTTCATTTTTGTTGTTAAAGCAGTGTTTATGTCATGGATTTAAGAAGGAGGAGTGTGCAAGACAAGGCGCATGCAAGACTGGAGCAAGTCCTCTTTGTGTGTGCTCCATGCATGCAATAATAATGGGGAGTAAGATTGCTGTGCTGGCCCCATCACCATACCTGTTTTGAGCAACATATGATGGCCACCAGTGTTCATGGAAGAGAAGTCTATCGATGGCAACTCCACAGTTTTCTGAATACCAGTCGCTGGAATCCACAGGAGGGGACAGGGCTCTTGCACTTGGCTCCTGCTTGTAGGTTCCCCACAAGCATCTGGGTAGCCACTGTGAGAACAGGATGGAGGACTCAGTGGGTCAGTGGGCCTGATCCATCAGGGTTCTTCTTTATAGCAGTTGTGCACTCATAAACATTCCACATAACTGAGACCCCAATCTCATAAGGGTCTCAGTTGTGTGGCATGCGTACAACTTAGTGTCGTGAGACAAAGGTTCTTAAGAGCAGAAGAAGTAAGGCAAGGCCTACAAGGCCTATACAATCATTCAAGCCTGCCAGCTGTAACTGTTAACAGCAAACTGCAAAGTCACTGTGACTCGTGACTCATCTTGCGTGATGACTCATTCTCCCCTATAAAAGTAGCCAGCCTCTCTATAGGCCTCAGTCAGTGTCACTCAGTGCCTGTGTGTCTCAGCCAGTGTGCGTATCTTTATTGTTTGTTGCTATGTAAAGCGGGTGGTACTGTGGTCTAAATCACAGAACCTAGGACTTGCCAATCAGAAGGTCGGCGGTTCGAATCCCCGCAATGGGGTGAGCTCCCGTTGCTCGGTCCCTGCTCCTGCCAACCTAGCAGTTCGAAAGCACGTCAAAGTGCAAGTAGATAAATAGGTACCGCTCCAGCGGGAAGGTAAACGGCATTTCCGTGCACTGCTCTGGTTCACCAGAAGTGGCTTAGTCATGCTGGCCACATGACCCGAAAGCTGTACGCCGGCTCCCTCAGCCAGTAAAGCGAGATGAGTGCCGCAACCCCAGAGTCGTCCACGACTGGACCTAACGGTCAGGGGTCCCTTTACCTTTATGTAAAGCTAAGGCAGACAAAGTGCCTCCAGGACTCCAGTTAATCAGTAACTAAGACTATGCCTCTGTGAAGAGTTAGATAGCTGCTATGAGCACTCTGTGGATACTCTTTGACTATGCTGTTTATGAACCACTTTATCTTCTCAAGTAAAAGTTTTATGAAGAAGACTCTGCGTGATTAATTTACAGTTGCGCGACATATGCACTTAGGCTCTCCTTTTCCCATGTGCAGATATGGGAAGGCCTGGCCTGTGTAGTGACATTGGAGCAAGGCCTATCGCACGGCAAGCATTGATTATAGACATGAGAGGTGCTCTTGCTTCTAAAAGAAGACATTCAGCAAAACACAAATAATGCCCCTCCCCAGATCCTACTGTTCACCACCTTGCTTCCCACCCTCCCAGTCCCAATGGTCAGCAGCCACCACTACATATAACCCCCAAAATCTGCCTTCTGGCATACTGCATGGTTGCTTCACAGAGCTGCCTCCATCATTCCTTCCTCACTCTCACACACACGAGTGCTGAGGGAGGATGGACCCATGGTTGCTAAGCAACCAACAGGCACTGTTTTCAGCTGCTTCGGAATTTGCGTTGCCATTTAAGGAACTGAACAGACATGAAACACACTTCGCTTAAGCTGAGGTAGACTCTCCTTGGTTTCCTGGCACCTGCTAGGTCCTTCCCCCCTGGTCCTGACAATGTGGAGTCAACAGAAGCTCTTTTCAATCATTTGTCCCCTTACAAGATTAGCATCACGTCAGGAGGCGCATGAGGCTGTCCTCCCTGGGCCTGCTATCTCATCCCTGGTGACCCTTCTTACACACACACACCATGCATGGTGGTAGATCTGGTGCATCTCTTAGAGATCATGGAATCATAGAATTATTGAATTTCAGAGTTGGAAGTTACCCCCAAGAGCTGGAAGTTCAACCCCCCGCAATACAGGAATCTTTCATCTCAACAGGCTGCTGCAGCTGTTTAAACTTTATTTATTATTTTATTTATCAGATTCCTATACTGCCTTTCATCAGAAGATCGCAGGGCAGTTTGCAATAGTACAGAAAACCAGTCATATTCATGAATATTTTGTCTTGTTTCAATCGCGTTTCATGTTTCATTGTGCTTGTCTCTATCACTGCATGCCATCTGGACATACTATAAATAAGACTTGGCAGTATACAACTATTTTTACAAATAAATAAAAAAGATAAGTTATAAATAACACGTCTGCAGAGGGGAGCCGACTAAACACACATGCAGACGCTCAATGTGATCTGGAACCCCGCGCAATCCATCTGGTCTGCTGGTAATTCCTTATGTTGCATATGTAACGACAGGTAAACAACTGCAGATTGAGACAAGAGACGGGTTTCCTTTGGAAGACAGTCTGCAGTCTGGCGTTGTCAGCAGCAAGTCCCCACCAGCCCCACCATATCAGTATCTCAAAATAAGATTATCCAGCTAGACTTCCTTTTTTTGTGTACGTTGCACAGGTGGGAGAGAGACCTTGGCGAGAGAGAATTCATGCATGTTTTCCAACGCTAGGTATAGCTAAGGGAAAGGACTAGGGCAGTCTGAAATCACCCCTATTATCTTTTTGTTGACACTTTGTCCAAAAGATATATGCTGGGCTCCAGGAAGGTCATTTGTAACCCTTCTAATGATGATGACAACAAATACAGTGCAGTGCCCTCCAACTGACATGGAGACGCTGCGCCATTCTTCACAATCTTCCGGCGAATAAATTGGTTGTCAACATATGCATGATGGGCAGGTTGCCACTTCCCTCTCCCTCCCCCAATTTAATGAGCACAGATCTGTAACTTACTGAAGGTTGCATGGCCTAGTGATCTGGGAGAGATAACTGGGGGGGAAATTGAGTGTGCAATTTAGCTGTGGTGAGGAACAGCACCCCATTCCTGGGTCTGAGATTTGTTGCGACTTTATTTCACCTTCTACAAAGAGTGCCTGGAATCTGGGGGACATTGGTATTGACCTATGGATGTGGATAAGCCCCCCACAAACACACAAAATGCACATGGTCCAAAACTTCTGAGAGAATTCTGGGAAACAACGGCAATCATTTAAATGTGACTGTCAGCACTCCCATATGAATGTCAGCGGCAAGCATATTGTGGACCTTCGTTTTAATATATGTGTGTATTTAAATATAAGTTCTGCAAACAAAACTTGATCTTTGTGATAGCACAGAATGCTGCTGTTTCCTTACTGTTTATTTATTGAATTTGTATCCTGCTCTTCCTGCCCAAGGCACCAAGGGTGGCAAACAGCAAGTGATAAAAGAAACTTAAAAGCAGATGGAGGTATCTCCCCTTCTTATAAAGTTGTATTAACACCCTTGACCCAAATGTTTGCAACCAATAAGATTTAATTATCCAGCATGGACAAGGACCCAGCTTGCTCATTTTCATAGCATCTTCAAGAGAGGCTAGATCAGGCATAGGCAAACTAGGCCCTCCAGATGTTTTGAGACTATAATTCCCATCATCCCTGACCACTGGTCCTGTTAGCTAGGTAGGGGTGATGGGAGGAGTTGTCCCAAAACATCTGGAGGGCCGAGTTTGCCTATGCCTGGGCTAAATGATCCAAGCAGCTGTGACAAGCAGCAGATTCTGAAACTGCTGCTTTAGATTTTGTCATAATGTTTGCATCCAAGACAATCTGAATGTGAATGGCTTTATCAGTAAAGGATTGAGTGAAGGCATCCAATTGAACTGCTGTAGGTTCGCCTTCTGGAACTCCAGCAAACCCTGTGCCTCCTGGAAGGGCTCAAATGGGCATAACTCAATGGATGAAGTGGTGGCAGAGGGAAGAAGAGAAAAACATTGCCACCATCTCATAATGTGTGTGCACTGTTAGCTCTGCATACTTGGTAAGATTCAGCATGACTTTTCAGTCATCGGCATTCGTGCAGTCGGCCCATTCATTTCAAGTATCCTAGATCCTCAGTAATGTGGGAATGTTGAGGAAGGTAGGAGAGGATATATTGATTAAATATTATCCCTCCCCACTCACGCTAGTGAGCAAGCAGCAGAGCACATTCCCTTGCAGATTGCTGGAAGCAAGTTGATGGATTTGTTAGAATCATTTCAATTAAGCAATCCAGCCTGGCTTGTTCAGCCTGGATTGTTCCTGGTAAGTTTCCTCTTTTATTTCCCTCTTAAAATAATAATATAACGACATTCTTCTTTAAAAGGAAGAGTAAAGTTTACTTACATTCAGTTCATAGCTGTAATCTGAAGGCAGGCTTTATATTGTGGTTATAGTTACATTTGTAGAGAAAAGAAGTCTGAGCTAGGCCTCAGACTTTCTACCTTGTGGCTTCCATCCTCTGTAAGGATGAGCCCTGTGCTGCTGGCTAAGAGCAAGAAGAGGAGTCCGAAAGGAGAAAATGGAAAAGGGGAGGGTCACGCCCATCTACCTGACCACACACAAGGGGAGGAGGTTCCAGAACAGGTATGACAGGAAGTCCTCCCTGTCTGGAGCCACCCCCCCATGTGTGTCCACTCTAGGCAACAGGAAAATGTTGTACTTGACAGCTTCAGTGATGATACATCCCACAAGTAAACGAGGCTGCTCGATCCCACATGGTAAGCAGAAAAAGGATATCAAGAAGTGGTCCTGCGTACAGGTCAAACCAAGCACATCCATAGAGCGGTCAATGCCACCATCTAGACTGCATACACACAATACATTTAAAGCCCTTGACTTCGTCCAAAGAATCCTAGAACCTGTCACTTGTTAAGGTGCTGGAGATTGTAGCTCTGTGAGGGGTAAACTACATCTCCCAGGCATCCCTCTGCCTTCTCTCTTTTTCTCTTCCCAATTTTCAGTGCCAATTCTTCCCTTTGTTTATTAAAAAAAATAACAACACGTGGGTGGCGCTGTGGGTTAAACCACAGAGCCTAGGACTTGCCGATCAGAAGGTCGGTGGTACGAATCTCCGCAACAGTGTGAGCTCCCGTTGCTTGGTCCCTGCTCCTGCCAACCTAGCAGTTCAAAAGCACATCATAGTGCAAGTAGATAAATAGGTACCGCTCTGGCGAGAAGGTAAACGGCGTTTCCGTGCGCTGCTCTGGTTCACCAGAAGTGGTTTAGTCATGCTGGCCACATGACCCGGAAGCTGTACGCCAGCTCCCTGGGCCAATAAAGCGAGATGAGCGCCGCAACCCCAGAGTCGGTCACGACTGGACCTAATGGTCAGGGGTCCCTTTACCTTTATATATCTTGCTACTTTCCCCAGCCAATTCCCCTGCTGCATGCCTTGCACGTGCCTTCCTTTCATCACTCCTGTTTTGCCCAGTGAAAAATGAAACGCTCTGCAAAATGGGTGGGGGGAGAAGCAGCAAAAAACCCCACCTGCGTTATTTTTTCCATGTTAGCACCGTGTGGCAAAGACAACATATTAAGTGAACCTCTGTTATGATCACAAAAGCAGCCGATCAGAATGAAGTTTCCAGACAGATTGATTCTTATCCCTTACTAATGGCAGCCGGGAGACAAGATGTCTTTAATTATACTTCTCTTCCCATGGAACATGAAAGATGATTTGCTACCATATACTGTGGATATGTAGGGCTTTGCCATTTGGATTTCAAAGAGGCGAGCGATAAAGGGAGTGATTTCCTTTCCTGACGTTTGAGTTGACTGTAAAACATATTAGCAGCCATTAACGGAGGATGTAACAAAATTTAAATTTCAACTTGAACCATACGTTTTCATTGGGGCTGCTCTCCTGGTTATGAAACAGTCTGACGTTAATGTAGGATGGCAAAGGGGGTTAAATGGATTTCTAGGCCACAAAGCAAATACCTTGAGGTGCTTCCAATCTCCTCCTGGTTAATTTCCACAAAATGTAATTTCAGTTGAAACTTGTTTCCTCACATTATTTTCTAGTGTTGTATTTCCAAGTTCTAAAAAAACAAAATTTGAGGTGTTAATAAGAAAAATGTCCCTGTAGCTGCAGTTCTTGGAAATTATTGGGTGGCGTTGGGCCAATAACTATTTATACTGTCACACGTACCCCAATCTCCAAGCGGTGAGAGACTTGAGGAATGCCTGCACTTATCCAGAGTTCAGTTTCTTTGGAATGGAAGTCAAGGGAGACGGTGGTGTCTTTAGCATATATGGTTTCATTTACACATATATACATTCTGAGCATAGGGTGGAGGGGCTTCACAGCATAAACACTCCAGTAGACCTTGCTTCCCCATTAGGTTTCCAGGGAAGCCCCCACCCACAGCATGGGTCCAGCACAGAGCAAGACATGCCTCAGTCTCCCCAGCTTTCAGCATGCACAAAACTCACATGCGCCCAGCTCCCTGCCTCTTGGCCTATTGTGCCCATTCTAGGATGAGGTGGCATCCACCTAGGTGAGACAGCGAAAAGGCCCATCCATTTGACACTACAGTTACAGAGCTCACTCTTTTGACATGTAAATTGTGGTACTGAACTGGACGGCTGCAGCCACTATCTTACACAGAAACTTGTCCAGTGGCTTCAAGTTACAAGAAAGGTGATTCCAACTAAGCATCAGGAAGAACTTTCTGGCTGTAAAAACTGTTTGATGGTAGAATGTTCTCCTGTGGGAGGTTGTGGACTCTCCTTCTCTGGAGGTTTTTAAGCAGAGGTTGGATGTCCACTCATCATGTATGCTTTAGTGGAGATTCCAGCATTGCAGGGAGTTGGACTATAGATAAGCCTTGGTTATCCAGCTCTACAATTCTGATTCTATGTTTAGAAGGTCTTGTCATGCTTCCTTAGCAACAGGAGTGGAGAACCGCTTTATCTAGTCTGCTGGATCAAAAAGTGCCTCGCCATCCATAGGCCACTTTTAGGGCCTGGGTACATCTTAGGAAACCTAAGGCTGTGTCTTGGGCAGCACAAAACACCCAATTCATAGAAGAAAAACAGATGCTACTGAGAATTCCCCCTTTAAACATCAGGAAAACTATCCCCCCCCCAAAAAAAATACCACTGCCCACCAAGAAACAGAAAAGCCCACCCTATTCCTATGGTTGTGAACTGTTTCAAATTTTAAATTGTTGTAACCTGCCTGGGAGATGCCTGAAGATGAAGTGTGGGTAATAATGATAAAACAACAGCAGGCCACAACCACATACATAAAAAATAAAGCAAGAAGAAAAGGCCACAAGGTCACAATTTTAAAATAAGGAACTGGAGGGGGCAAAGAGCCTTGGCAGTCATGAGGGGCATGTCTGAGGGCACTGTGGTGCCCCTGGTACCATGTTGGAGGACCTACTGTAAAAATCAGCACCTTGGGTTGTGCTAAAAAATGGCAAGAAGCCTGTGCTTGAGAAAGGGGCCTCAGCCTTTACCTGACACTTGGCTTCCTCCCCACCATACAAACTTGATGGTTTCCCTGGAAATGTTCATTGCACAACGAGGCAATTGTAGTGAACGGGTCTGCATCCGTGAATATGAGCCAAATCTTCTCTTTAAACGTTATTTTAAGCAAGCGCTGCTGTTAGCCTTATAAAACAGATGTCAGTCAGGGCTCCTGTTGCCGTTTCAGCTGCTCAGCATTCTGTACAAGCTTGTAAAAGCCCCTTCACATCCGTGCCGTGCACTTTTTGTGTGGAGATTTCCAACACCAGTGTGGCAAACTTTTGGGGAGCATTCTGTTTTGTAGCATTTCCTCCTCTCTCTCTCTCCCTTTCCTCCCATTTTTAGCTTTCCACTCCACCAAACAAGGTTTAAACGGAATCTATTTCTGCGTACACCCAGGGAGGGAGAACGAGAGAAAAATCCTCAGAGGGAGCGCCTGTTCTGTTGGCCTTCTTTCTTCATTTATCCCCTGATTCTCCACATGCCACATATGCTAAACGGCATCCTACACACGCTGAAAAATTAATCCTGTTACCACAGCGGCAACAGCCGCCGAGGATTCGTTAAGGAGTTGAGGCCAACAGTACAGCGGGGGCCCAATATCTGACAAAGCGTTAATTTCTTAGTCAATCTTAAAGCTTTCTTTTTTAAATAATAAAAATCACCTAAAGCAATTGAATAAATTACAAGGGGCCTGCAGGACCAGGCACTGGCTTGCTGCTCCCTAGGAAATATGGTAGCAGTTATAACTGGTACATTCACACAACAACCCAGAATTCCCTTGGCCCAGAATATCAGTCAACAGCAAGGGCCAAGCCAGTGCCACTGTCTGATAGAAAGCTCCCATATCTTTCGCTTCTACTCAGTCTGGGCAAATGGTTGCTGTATGTTTTCCCTCTGTGGTACTAAATGACTGGCTTTTGGCCTTACTCATACCCTCCAACATTCCTGTGATGAACATCAGAACATGTGCCTTTTGGTGCTGTGCTCTCAGCTGGCTCACAAGAGCACTGCATCATCGCAAGAGACAGCACTGGCTGCTTGCGGGTGGCGCTGTGGTCTAAACAACTGAGCCTCTGGGGCTTGCCGATCAGAAGGTTGGTGGTTCGAATCCCCACAACGGGGTGAGCTCCCATTGCTCTGTCCCAGCTCCTGCCAGCCTAGCAGTTCGAAAGCACACCAGTGCAAGTAGATACATAGGTACCACTGCAGCTGGAAGGTAAATGGTGTTTCCGTGTGCTGCTGTGGTTCGCCAGAAACGGCTAAGTCATGCTGGCCACATGACCTGGAAAGCTGTCTGTGGACAAACGCCGGCTTCCTCGGCCTGAAGCAAGACGAGCGCTGCACCCCATAGTCGTCTTTGACTGGACTTAACCTCATCCTCCTCCCTGAGCTCAGCAATGTCAGTGCTGGAAGGGGAACACAGGGCATTCCAGGATCCCATCAGAACCTAGGATGACTTCTTTAATTCTGGGGTGTCCTGGACAAATTGGGACATTTGAGGGTTATGCTAAAATATTGATCCACGGCTCTTTTCCAGGTGGTGGTTATAGCTGCATGCCCAGAGTATTTTTGTCCAGCTCTCAGGCCGGCCTATGCAGGACTCATAAAGGACATGGAAAGATAAGGCGTGATCCACTGTGGGCAGCAAATGCTCCCATTACAGCCCACCTCAATTTGGCAGGCTCGTTCACGATTTCTCTGGCTGGGTTGTTACAATCACGCAGGTGGCCCAGGGTCTCTGGTCCGCCTTTCAAAGCATTACCTAAGCCGCTGTTTCGATAGCATTGCTGAGATCTAATGCCGTCTGGAGCTGCAGTTATGGAGTTCATTTTGAAGCACTTGATTATACTTTGAGAAGAAATAGTCTCTCAGTACAAGTCATTTTCTCAAGCACATTCCAAGAAAGGCCAGTCTATGGCTCAGTAAATACAACAGGCTAAGAAGTTATGAGCTATCAGGCTAAGCTGAATTGACTTACTGATATTACCTGCAATGAATGAGTTTTAGATGGCCTCTCATAAATAGAAGGCTACAGAGCCTGCGATTTTATGGATGTCTTGCACTTATCAATATATATGAGGAATGATGCTGTCGAGTTTTGAGGTGATACCATGCAAACCACACCACTGTCAGTTTAACTTTTTATGATTAAATATGCTGCTGTTAAAGGTTATTTAACATTTAATAAAGCTGCTCTTCTCGATAGCTGATAAGTGTCATCTTTTACATAATACTAGTGATGGAAATGGATGAGAAAGTCATTTTTTTCCTTTTTTTTTAAAAAAAAATAAATTAAAATTTACATTTAGATCTGTTCCAGTAATAGAATAATATTAGCTGGTTTTAAGACGCTTTAAATATTCTGATATGCACAAATTTACCTTTTAATGCCAACAACAGCTAGGTTCAATATATATTTTGTTCAAACCCACAGTGGAAACTTTTACATTTTCTTTTATGAAATGGAAAGTGCCATCAAATTATTTCTGAGGAAGGGAAGAAGGATGATCCAGCAGTCCTCTAAATTTTCTAGCCTGATTCTGCAACTTTCTACTGATTTTCATATATATTTTTCTATGCATGCCTATTTAGAAGCAAGTTTCACTGAGTTCAATGGGACTTTCTCCCGGGTATTGCACAGAATTCCTGGCAATGGATATTTATGGGCAGCTGTCTAGCACTGCTCCCGGGGCAGTATGTGGCAAAATGATAAAATCACAATTGGAAAGATGTCATTTAAAAAATCACACCGAAACAACAACGAAACAGCACAGTGCTAAAATGAAATAAAATATCAGGATAAAAGCTTGTGATTTTTTTCACTTGTTCAAAGCCACAGGACACCACAATTCTCTCATCAAACATATGGCCCCAATCCAGATAAATATAACTTGTAGGCAAATCCAAGAATTAGGGAGGTAATGTTTCCATCTATATTGCAATGCAAATGAATATGTACACCCCACAAGTAGTAAGTAGGGAGACCACATCAAATACCTCATATTTCTCAGTTAGGGACAGGCAGATATGTCAACTTTGGTCTCTCAGTTTCTCATTTTTCTGATCTTGTTGCACTCTCCACATCCCACATCGGTTTGTGGGGGAGAAATGACCATTCTCGTGAAAATTTGTCAGCATTGTTGTGCGACTGTCTCCTACTGTACACATCTGGTACGGAATTTGCCCTAATGTACACATTTCTGCAAAGCAACTTCCCATCGTACAATGCATTTTGTATGCTGTTTTTACTAGTACAGTGGTGCCCCGCAAGACGAATGCCTCGCAAGACGGAAAACTCGCTAGACGAAGAGAATCACAGAACGGATTCTTTTCGTCTTGCGAGGCACCACTGTATATGCTTTTAAATGCATAATTTAATTTATATGCAATTTTTGTACACATTGCTTGGCTGGAGAAGTGCATTGCAAAATGGCTGGCTTCCAGGTCACGTATTCCAATGGAACTGGGGGGAGAGGCACCAGCTGCATAACCCCATAATTTTCCCTATCTCAAAACAATTGCCCCCACCCTCCCAAAGTGACTGAAAGTCAGGTTGGAAAGGAGAGATGCCACCTTCCTCTAATCCAGGTTGTCCCCCCCCTCCTCTGTTTCTTCCTTCTCCTCCTCTATCACAACCTGCCATCCCAACCCAGTTCCAACAGCGGGGCTCCTGGCCTCTAGATCTGCACACAGAACATGCGGCAAAAGGGGAAGGATCTTGTCCTTTGCCTCTGGCAGCAAAATGTCTTGGGCTGACCAAACTCATGTCACGCCCTCCACCCCCGCCTGGAACCCCGGATGAAATTTATACTTCCTCGATGAAATATATATTCCATTTTGACAGGCAAATGTAGAAAATAAATAGGGCAGAAATACGGGTTGCCTTTCCCCATAAAACACCCTGTGATTTCCTCCTCTAATTTTTTTTTAACCTTCTCAAGCACTTTAAAGGCCTCCCCTATCTCTTCGCGGCAGAGGCGAAGGAGGGCAGCAAATTATGACACAGTAATTATGATGATGGATGAGGAGGCAGTCCGCTATATTAGATACACTCCTTGCATAAAAATCCTGGCGCTATGAGATTGCATACCCCACTAAGCAGGATGCTTGAGATTGTAATGGCCAATATAGATTAACAACATTAGGTTAAGGCAGGATAATTATTCTTCTCTTTCCATTTGCCATTCCTCCTTTGCCGGCCTCCCTCTCTCCCTGTGGCCCCTCCGCTGCTTCTCTCCATTCCAGCACTCCTTGTTTGCAAGGTGCAATCTGTAGATCAGGCTGACACCAAGGTAGGTTCTCTGGAGTAAATCAAAAGCAGCTCTGTCAAAATCAGGAGAGACGAACCAGCGTAAAGTAAGGTGCAAAGAATGAAGGATAGGCTTGCCCTGCCTGCTGCTAATTAAAGGTTGTGTTCTGCTTGCTTTCTCTGTCTCGTATAAACAGTGGGGAAGAGCGATTGATGGACCCACGGCGAAATCTCCTCTGCCTTGCTCAAAATGTATGTATTAGGGTGTACGTGGAGGGGGGAGGAGGAGGGAGGGGGAATCTGACAAACCTGTCTCAGCAAAAGAAGCACAAAGGAGTGTGTAGATTTTTGCAAGCCTGCCGCTGCTTAGGAAAGAAAGCATCGTATATTTTCTCCCTTTCCTAATTAATTTCGCCTGCAAGAAGAAAGTCGTCGTCATTTTGCTCTCCCCCTTCTGACTCCCACATTGCATCTACAAGTTGACTTTTCTTATTCATAATGAACCATGATGTGGGCCATTTTTATTCCTTTCACTCATACAGGGAGATTCCCAGCTCATCTCGGCACTGGTTCACGAGGATGAGGGACAATGCCAGTACATTCTCCTGGTGGTGTTGCTGTGCTTATCGGGACAGGGATGTGGCAGGTGCTGTCGCAAGGCAAAGGGAGCTCCAGGTGTGTGGCGGCTCTGCAGGTGCATGCACACACCTCCAGGGTCACCACCTGCTCTCTCTACCTTTGTGAGAACCTTCCATTCACGATATACAGAGGAACTATTTACAGGCATTCTAATTATAGCGCACAGGTCAAGGATGGAATCTGCCGCTACAAAGTCATCACATGCACCCTCATTATTCCCCAGTGGAACCCTGCGAAGAGCAATGATCTTTTTTCATGAGAACCAGCCTTTGTGAAGCTTCTGCTCTCAACCCTGCATTGGATGTTTTTCTCTTACTTCAGGTGCGGAGAACCTGCGGCCTTCCAGATATCGATGGACTCCAATTCGCAGTGGATGGGATGATGGGAGCTGGAGTTTGACAACATCTGGAAGGCCATGTGTTTCCCATCCCAGTCTTACTTATTATTATTATTATTATTAATTAATTAATTAATTTATACATACATACATACATACATACATACATACATACACACACCACCCATCTGGCTGGGTTTCCCCAGCCACTCTGGGCAGCTCCCAACAAAGTATTAAAATACAGTGGTCTGCTAAACATTAAAAGCTTCCCTAAAGAGGGCTGCCTTCAGATGTCTTCTAAAAGTCTGGCAGTTGTTCTTCTCTTTGACATCTGGTGGGAGGGCGTTCCACAGGGTAGGCGCCACTACCAAGAAGGCCCTCTGCCTGGTTCCCTGTAACTTGCCTTCTCATAGCGAGGGAACCACCAGAAGGCCCTCGGTGCTGGACCTCAGTGTTCGGGCAGAACGATGGGGGTGGAGATGCTCCTTCAGGTATTCTGGACCAAGGCCATTTAGTTACTTCATGTGACTTCTCCCTTGTCCTTTGCTACGTGCATCCTTCCAGAAAAAAAGCACTGAAACTAGATAAAGGAATTGATGGCTATTAGCCATGCTGGCTATGCTCTGCCTCTGTGGTCAGAGGCAACAATGCTTATGAATACAGTACCAGTTCCTAGAAACTGTAGGAGAGGAGAGAGCCCTTGTCCTGGTTGGCCACTGTGAGAACAGGATGCTGGACTCGATGGGCCATTGGCCTGATCCAACAGGCTTCTCTTCTGTTCTTAAAACCTTCACTGCAGGCATGGCATTTTGCATAGGATATGGAGTCTGGAGTGCCTCAGTTTATGATGGACACATACGCTTGGGAGCAGACACACTCCATGAACATAGACTGATGTGTGCAACCAGTGATAACATGCAAGGAAGCCAGAGAAACATATTATGAGAACGCTCTCTCGCTGCTTGTGGTGGCTGCAGAGCCTTTTGTTTTTCAAAAGGCCCTTAAAGGCTTGTTTGCTTCCTAGGCCAATTTCTATCTGATTATGAACAGACAGAAGAAGCCAATTCCGCTAAGGACATAAAGATAGGCTTGGGTGAACAAGAGTAGCTGATAATTATTCACCCAGCGTATTGGGGACAGGGGATATTGGATAATGCCATGGTGAGATATCACTCACCTCCTGAGAAAAGGCCACAGTAGACATGATACTGAATATTGAGTAATTGAGGCAGCAGTAATGAATCTCAGAGGGGTTCATAGCCCCGTGGAGGGCGGTTGGCCTCTTCTGACTGCAGTGCAAAGGAACTTGGAGAATGCTGGGCGAATGTGATCTTTGCAAATCCCAATACAAAATAACCCAAGAAAACACGAGGAGCCGTGCTAGGCTTAGACAAAAGGCCCATCTAGCATCCTGTTCTCACAGTGGTCCTCCAGATGTTGTTGATGTTATTACTGTTATTGTTATTATGGTTACATTATGGTTATATTCTGTAACCACCCTTCACCAAAAGGCCAAAGTCATAACAAAACAATGACATCATTTAAAAAAATCAATTAAAAACAATACAGAACACAACACCAAACAAAAGTGCAGTTCAAAACAGAGAATAAAGGTAGGTGCTAAACACACAGGAAGCCCACAAACAGAAGATGAGCACAACAGCTCTCTCCTGTCTTGTGTTTCCCAGCAATGGATATTCATGGGTATTCCATCTCCAATTCTGGAAGCAGTGCACAGCTGTCTTAGCTAGCGGCTATTGATAGCTTCATCCTTCCTGAATTTGTCCAAATCGCTCTAAATGCCAATCAAGTTGGTGCCCATCACTACCTCTTGAGGGAACTAATTCCGTAGTTTAACTCTGTGCTGTGTGAAGGAGTACTTTCTTTTGTCTGTCCTGAATCTTCTGATGTTCATCTTCATTGAATGTCCCCAAGTTCAGGTGTTATGTGAGATGGAGAAAAACTCCATGCATACTGCTATACACTTATGTCTTGTGATGTCAGCTGGATAGCTCAGTTGGTTAGAGCATGGTGCTGATAATTCCAAGGTTGCAAGTTCAATACCTGGGCAGCTCCATATTCCTGGGGTTGGGCCCCATCATCCTCAGGGTCCCCTCTACAATTCTATTATTCATTTCTCCCAATATTGTAGCCTTTTCTGATGGGAGAATGTCCCACCACCATGATAATTTTGAATGCCCCTTTATGCCCTTTCCCCAGCTCTACAGTGTATTCTTTGAGGGGCAGTAACCAGAACTGTGGGACACAGGTGGCGCTGTGGGTTAAACCACAGAGCCTAGGACTTGCTGATCAGAAGGTCGGTGGTTCGAATCCCCACGACGGGGTGAGCTCCCGTTGCTCGGTCCCTGCTCCTGCCAACCTAGCAGTTCAAAAGCACATCAAAGTGCAAGTAAATAAATAGGTACCGCTCCGGCGGGAAGATAAACGGCGTTTCCGTGTGCTGCTCTGGGTTTGCCAGAAGCGGCTTAGTCATGCTGGCCACATGACCCGGAAGCTGTACGCTGGCTCCCTTGGCCAATAAAGTGAGATGAGCGCTGCAACCCCAGAGTCGGTCATGACTGGACCTAATGGTCAGGGGTCCCTTTACCTTTATAGAATCATGGAATCATAGAATCATAGAGTTGGAATAGACCACAAGGGCCATCGAGTCCAACCCCCTGCCAAGCAGGAAACACCATCAGAGCACTCCTGACATATGGTTGTCAAGCCTCTGCTTAAAGACCTCCAAAGATTGAGACTCCACCACACTCCTTGGCAGCAAATTCCACTGTCGAACAGCTCTTACTGTCAGGAAGTTCTTCCTAATGTTTAGGTGGAATCTTCTTTCTTGTAGTTTGGATCCGTGTCCGCTTCTCCGTGTCCGCTTCTCTGGAGCAGCAGAAAACAACCTTTCTCTGTCCTCTAAATGACATCCTTTTATCTTTAATCAGAACTGTGCGCAGGTATTCCAAGCACTGTGGCACAGTTTGTGCCACAGATTTTTGCAATGATATTATGATTCTTCCAGTTTGTGTCAATCCCTTCCCTTAATGATCCCTAGCATGGAATTCAACTTTTCACACCAGCTGCACACTGGTTTGACATTTTCTTCAGGCTATCCACCATCACCTCAAGATATCACTCCCAGTCAGTTGCCACTAGTTCAGACCCCATTAGCATTATGTGAAATCTGGAGATATGGATGGATGGATGGATGGATGTAACCTTGGAAGTCATCCAGAACAGCCCTCTGCTCAATTCAGGATCTGCAATCCAGGATGCAACTACTGCATCCCTGACATAGGAACCTAGGCAGATGCATTATACCCAATCAGACCAAATGGTCCAAGCAGCTCACCATTGTCTACACGGATTGTCAGTGGCTCTATGGGGTTTCAGACAGGCACTCCTTTCCGGCCCTACCTGAAGATACCAGGGACTGAAGCTGCAACCTTCTGCATGCAAAGCATACACACTATCCATGAGCTACAGCCATTACCCTATGGCCCTCCAGCCTCTACTTATAATATAGATATCTATGGGAAGAGAGCCCACCATCTCCCAAGACAGGCTGTCCCACTGTAAGACAGATCTTTCCATTAAAGAATGATGCTCAGCAGAAATATCTTTCCCTGCAATTTCAACCCGTTGGTTCTTGTCCTGCCCCATGGAGCAACAGTCAGGCAATGTGTCTACTCCATCCTCTGTGTGATGGACCCTCATAGACTTGATGGCAGCTGTCATGCCTCCTCTTAATCTTCTCTTCTTCATCCCAAGCTCTTTCAACCATTCCTTATAGCACCTGATTTCCAGGACCCCTTTGCATCCTGGTCCCCCTTCTCTGGACACACTTTAATTGGTCAGTCTCTGTCTTTCAATGTGGCACTCAGAACAATACACAGTGCTCTGGACATGGCCTGAGCAGTGCAGAATGGAACGAGTGTTAGTGTGGAACAATTATTTCCTGTGATCAGGACCCTCTGTTCTTGTTAGAGCAGCCAAAGATTGCGTAAGTTTTTAGAGCTAATATTATTCATATGCACAGGCTCACAGGGTAGTCAGAGCCCCAGGAACTGCTTCCCATAAAATAAAATAAAAGCTTCACATTGATGCGTCTCTGAATCCCTCAAGCAGCATGAAAACACACAGCATGTCACGGAAACAGAGTTGAAGCAAAGCCATAAAGAAGGAGAAGCTGTCTGTGAGTTAGGTGACAGAGACTGAAAGGGCTAGAGATTACTTCTGTAGTACGTTATCAATCCTGAAGACTGAAGATAATAGAGATGATAATACAAAAAACAGGCTTGCCGTGAATTTATGAATTGGCAAGTCACTTTCTTCTAACAGCCCACAGTAAATCACCAGGAGCACCTCCTTCTCTGCATTCTACTCCTGTTCTTTTGCCTTTCTGGGTTCTGTTTTGTTTTTTCATCCTACCCTGCTACTCGATTTGCTCTCCTTCCCCTTCAGCTGGGGAGAATATTTCTCAGCAGATGATCTCATTAAGCCAACTTGGTGCTGAAGTTCGGGTTTCCAGTATTGCACCACGGTCCTGAAAACATTTTTCGCTTGCGTTAATTTCTCGCCCTACCTCAGTTCTTACTTGGGGACATGTCACACAGAAATGGTTAGAATTATAGAATCGGCAGGGCTCACCTCCTGTGTAAACGTGCCAAGGGTTGGGCTGCTTGCTCAACTAATTAGCCAGGGTGAGCAGACTGAAAGAAAGACAGCTAGGGTCGTTGCTCTGTTCTATGAGAAAATATATGTCACATCCCACTAGGGATGGGCAGATTTTGTCAATACAGGCTTTCCCCGCCCCTTTCTCATTTTTATAGGCTTAAGTTCACTTCTGTACATTTCCATGTGAGTTTGCAACAAAACAAAAAACACCCCAAACCCACATCCTCATAAAAATTCATCAGTAGTGTTTTTGTATGCATGCTTGCTTAATATACGGTAATGCATGTTTTTATTATATATATTTTTACTAACATGCATTTTTAGGCACACTTTTCACTAGTTTTTTATTATTGTTGTTGTTCACACTGCTCGGTTAGAGATCCACAAATTTACAGAAGTACAAATTTTGAAAGATGAACGAGTTTTTGTTTGTATAACATTTTGGGCACTGCGAAATATACGCTTTCATTTGAATGTGAACTGAGTTGAATTGCTCCTCCATTCCCTAGAGTCCCACTGTCTTCTGATGCTTCACACCTCAAAGCAGAGAGGGGCATCTACTGATGTGGGTCGCTGGGATGTGGGTACCTTACAGATGTCAACACGTTCTGAGGTGCTATTGAGCCAGCCACAGGGATAGGACTTTCAACACCTGACTCTGCCCTTGAGACTCCATGAGGTAAACTGCAATGGAGGAACCAGATGCCATAGTTTTATTTTATTCCTTTTCGATAATTCTTATGCCACCCTTCTTCACAAATGATCTTAGGGAAATTTACATGGATAACAAAGCCACATAGGCTGGTGGTCTTCGGCCTAGTGCAAGAGGTAAGGCCAAACCAATCTTAATTGGCCAAATCATTATTTTGTTATGAAATGTGCAGTTACTCTTGATTTTTTTTATTTTTTTAGGTTAAAGTAAAAATCGAATCAAGTCCAATCATTATTTTCTACTAGCTTTCTCTTCAGAGAAGGTAAGCTTTTGACTGCTTCAGCCCTAGCAGCTAACATTATATCTTTGCCATCCTCCTGAGGACTCTGCTGGTTCAATTTTTACAGTTCAACCACACATTATAAGTATTACTTTTGAGCTCTGCTGGAAAAAATAATACAATAACACATACTGAGCAACTATGCCTGGAGATTTGACCAGTCTTCCCTTCTCTAAAGCAATCATTCGCTTATTGTGCTTTTGTCTGTTCCTTTAAATACAAATTATCAAATGATAGCTCAGTTGTTTAGATCACAGGCCTGGTAACACCAAGGTTGCAGGTTCAATCTCTATATGGGACCCTGTGGCACTTTTTTCAACCATTCTGAGCTTTAGCCCGCCTGACCTTTATGCCTGCAACTTTTGGCTACTTGTGTATACCATTCCTTCATGATTTCTCCTTTCTTCCAATTTTTATACATGCCCTTCTTACATCTGTAAGCTCCTTATGCAGCCACACTGGTTTCTTTAGATGCCTCCCACATTTTTTTTCCGTGTTGGAATTGTCTGTCTTTGTGCCTTCAATATTTCACCTTCAATAAACCCCCACCCATCTTGGACTCCCTTCTCTTTGAGTATTTCTGACCATGGGAAGCTCACCCACTAGTTCCTTAAGCTTTTTGAAACCAACCTTCTTAAAGTCCAGAGTCCGTGCAGCTGTGGGGTTCACCATGAGATGCACACTATGCCTGAACCTAGCCAACATGTTTATGTTGGGATACTGCCAGGGAGATAAAGTCCATCATGGCCCCAAGCCGTCTGCCGGACGATCCATCGATCCCCCGTAGGCACGCAGTATCAGCAATTAGCGACATGAGTGTCTAGAAAATATCTTGCCACATTCTAGAGCTCATGCACACACTATCAGCAGATAATGCACAGCCAAAAGTCGCACTCAGGAGAGCATTATTTACAAGCTTTATTCAGCGTTGATCAAAACAAAGAAAGACATGACTGCCTGCGTCAGTGTCTCCGACACAGAGAGAGACGAAAGCAAAGACACAACAGAAACATCCTGTGAAAACAGGAAATACGCAGACTCTGTGACTCACAGCCTGCTCCCTTTTAAGGTGGAACGGAAATATCCTAACAGTTTAAGCCAAAAACATGTTCCTGAATAAGTATCTATTCTGTTTGAGCCACACGTTTGCTAGTGAGCAGCTGGCATAAAAATGAAAGTTTGCTGAGCCCTGGATAAATGTCTGGAGACGAGTTCAGTGGTGACACAAATCTACAGATGGGGGAGAGATTTGATTCCGTTCACACAGAAAAGTGAACTTACTTAATTTGCACTTTCAAAAACAAATATGTGAACACAACCATCCTTTGAAATTCACTCTTCTCTGAATTGTGCAATGTAGTTCTCCAGCCCGGTAATGTGTACCAAATAAAATGTTCATGAAAAAAAATGAGAAACTGAGAGAAATCGACAGATTTTCCCATCCCTATACCCAAGCATGTCCAAAGTCCATTTCGGGGGCCTAATCATAGCTGTCAAGCGTCCCTTATTTGGCGGGACAGTCCCTTATCCCAGCACCGTGTCCCGCTGCTGTCCCTTATTGATGATGTCCCTTAAATTTCCCGGGTTTCAAAGGAAGCAGCTCCTCTCCCTCCCTCCCTCCCTGCCGGCCAGGGAGGAGGGAGGCTCCAACTGTGTTGCTTGGCTACGTTGCTCACCCAATAAGGAGTCTAAGAACGACTGGGGGTGGAGCTTGCATGCCTTGTGCTGATCAAATCGGCTGTGTTGCCTGGGGACTCACCTTTGCTCAGCGCTTCCCAGTGGAGAGGCGACTGTGGTTTTCCTTAAGACTTGAGGCTTTGTTTGACTGCTGGCTGGGCTTTTTGCCTTTGGCTTGGAGGGGCTCAGAAGCTGAACATACCTGTGTTCGGAAAATCCCTTATTTTGGCTGCTGATCCCTTCCTTATTTTCGAGGCTGCTGGTCCCTTATTTTCAAATCTGTAAATTGACAGCTATGGGCCTAATCCAGCCTGCTGGTAAACCTCAACAACTTCAATCCTAAAAAAAGCTCAACGGCTTCAACCCTAAAAAAAAAGGTTAACAGCTTTGGTCGGCCCTTTGCTTCATCAAATCTGGTCCTCTTTGAAAAAAGTTTGGACATCACTGTAATACCCGTTCCGTTTTTGGAGACCAGAAGTAGAGGCCATGTCTGACATATGCAGTATATTTTTATTCCTGGATATCTGCACTTTTAACATTCATTCACCCCTGTGTGAAAAGAGTGCTGCCTGGTATTCTAGAAGAAGAAGCAACCCTGAGAGTTCCTTAAAGATACCACAGCATTCAGCAGCCATCCCTTGTTCCCCATTAAAAACAACAACACGCCTTTGCTGATGGCGTCCTTTTCTTTCAATTCGCTTCACAGCCCATGTACAGCTTGTGTATCAAAATAACTGTCAATTCACTGGAGCCTACACTCTGAGCTTTGGCTAGGTTTGGAGAAGAGGGAGGTGTTGTTTTGTACAAGTGGTTTCTTGAAAAACCTTCTGCTACCCAAGCAGTGAATCAAGTAACAGATAATAAGGTCTTCTGGGAGGCTCTCTAAGGAGGTCTTGGGCTACTGAGAAGGTTTATAGCAGGTCCAGAAATGCAGGAAGCCAAGTTCCTGGGTTGCCCCAAGAACCCAAAATACATAAATGTGTTCCATCTCCTTCAGTTGGGTGAAGATTTGAGCAATTATTTGATGCACTGGTTAAAATCACTAAGGAGGTTCATGGCAGAATAACATTTTAAATTGTATTCTGCATGACTGACTTACATGCTAGGGCCTGCATCCCATTAGAATATTGGTTTTTCCCCTTTAGAAACACAAGGAACTAATTCAGAGTAAGAAAATGGGATCTTTTTCTAACTGATTGCACTCTTGGATTCTGTAAAAGCAAGGGTGAATTGTGCTTCATGTGCAAATTCCTGTCACATCCAGAATGGTGTATTGTTTCAATTTGTAGAGAAAGCCAGGAATGGCTGGAGGATAAATTGGCCCTTTGCAGATTTCAACATGTACCTACTGACTTTGCACTTCCTAAACCAACACAGGCAAACTGAAATGCAGCCCTCCTTTGGATTTCACTGTGGTGCAGTTCTCCAACTCAAGAATGTGTACAAAAAAGAGGTTATATTTGAGGAAAGTGTACCAAAAAAATCCTATCTGTGTGAAACAGATGCATTAAATGGAGTAAACCTGGCTGCAAAAAATTGCATATTAAGAGAACTGTGCATGGAAGTGAGCACAAATGCTTCTGCAAACTCCCCCCCCCAATAATATTTATTATTTTCAGTAGATAAACATAATAATAAAAAGATTAACAATAATATAAACAAACAAAGAATAAAAGAAAAAGAGAAAAAAGAAAAAAGATACATACAGCATATTACCACTTAATTAATTAAAATTAAGTACCATCCATCTTCATAAACATAGTATTTGATTTCCTCGAATCTCTTCCATCCGAATTTCTTAGTAATTAGAATCATAGAATAGAATCCTAGAGTTGGAAGAGACCACAAGGGCCATCGAGTCCAACCCCCTGCCAAGCAGGAAACACCATCAGAGCACTCCTGACATATGGTTGTCAAGCCTCTGCTTAAAGACCTCCAAAGTAGGAGACTCCACCACACTCCTTGGCAGCAAATTCCACTGTCGAACAGCTCTTACTGTCAGGAAGTTCTTCCTCATGTTTAGGTGGAATCTTCTTTCTTGTAGTTTGGATCCATTGCTCCGTGTCCGCTTCTCTGGAGCAGTTATATGTAGCAGTTTCCAATATCAGTGTTTCAAAAGACCATATCACAGTCCTAATCATATTACATAACTTTCCTTATCGTACATTTTCTTATTTATAAATTTAGTTCCAGTTTAATCCTAGGCCTAATTGTTTACATATCTTTAATATTACAATATTTATTCAAATAGTCTTTAAATTTCTTCCAGTCTTCTTGATGTTCCTCTTCTTTCTGGTCACGCATTCTCCTGGTGAGATCAGCCAGCTCCATAAACTCCATCATCTTCATCTGCCATTCTATGCTTCTGCAAACTTTTTTATTTTAAAAAAAAATGCAAAACAAATGAACAAATAGGCTGACCTGAACTTACTTAAGATGAGAAATTGAGCAAAACTGAAAATGGCAAGTTTCTCCAAAGTCTAACCTATACAGAGAAACAAGCAAGAATACCTGTCTAAGCACCCTCAGAACATAAGAAAAGTTGGCTGGATCAAGCCACAGGCCTATCTAACATAAGAAAAGCTCATCTAATGCAGCATGCTGGTCTCACAGTGGCCAACCAGATGTTTGTCATCTGAGATAAGAAGGTATCTACAGTATGTGAGTGCTATGTGGATTTCTGAAAGGTCCTTTCTTTGATTAGGGTGGGCAAAAGGTAGGTCATCAGAATCTCTTGTGGGTCTCCAGGAGATTTGCAGTAGATCAGCCAGTGCTTCTTTCTAATTTCCAATCGTTTAATGATTTGGGCTGCTGAAATGAAGAGAGTTATGAGGAACAGACTTTTGCATGTGAGCTCAGTTCAGTTCTGCCACTCACATCAAATTCCTAGGCTAAAAATGGGCTCATGGGAACCCTGCTCTGTAATTCAAAGTGTACGTCTTTTGAGCTGTATGCCTCTGGTCGGTAGATCTTGGTGTTTAAGTCGAAAACAAAGTAGACCCAACAAGCCTAAACCCACCCTTGCTTTAAGTTCTGGCAGCCTCTGTGGTGACTGCATTAAAGAGCACACTTCCGCATTTACTGTGATTTTAATATTTTGTTGGGAGCCACTGGGGCAACCCAGTCAGATGGGCAGCATAATAATAATAATAATAATAATAATAATAATAATAATAATAATAATAATAATAATTTATTATTTGTACCCCGCCCATCTGGCTGGGTTTCCCCAGCCACTCTGGGCAGCTTCCATAGAAACCAAAAATACAGTAAAATATCACAGATTAAAAACTTCCCTGAAGTTAAGATGTCTTCTAAATGTCAGGTAGTTATTTATCGCTTTGACATCTGATGGGAGGGCGTTCCACAGGGCGGGCGCCACTACCGAGAAGGCCCTCTGCCTGGTTCCCTGTAGCCTCACTTCTCGCAATGAGGGAACCGCCAGAAGGCCCTCGGCGCTGGACCTCAGCGTCCGGGCAGAACGATGGGGGTGGAGACGCTCCTTCAGGTATACTGAGCCGAGGCTGTTTAGGGCATTAAAGGTCAACACCAGCACTTTGAATTGTGCTCGGAAACGTACTGGGAGCCAATGTAGGTCTTTCAAGACCGGTGTTATGTGGTCTCGGCGGCCGCCCCCAGTCACCAGTCTAGCTGCCACATTCTGGATTAGTTGTAGTAATAATATCAACAACCTCAGATATGCAGATGACACAACCTTGATGGCAGAAAGTGAGAAGGAATTAAAGAACCTTTTCATGAGGGTGAAAGAGGAGAGCGCAAAATATGGTCTGAAGCTCAACATCAAAAAAACGAAGATCATGGCCACTGGGCCCATCACCTCATGGCAAATAGAAGGGGAAGAAATGGAGGCAGTGAGAGATTTTACTTTCTTGGGCTCCATGATCACTGCAGGTGGTGACAGCAGTCACGAAATTAAAAGACGCCTGCTCCTTGGGAGAAAGGCGATGGCAAACCTAGACAGCATCTTAAAAAGCAGAGACATCACCTTGCCAACAAAGGTCCGTATAGTTAAAGCTATGGTTGTAGTGATGTATGGAAGTGAGAGCCATAAAGAAGGCTGAATTGATGCTTTTGAATTATGGTGCTAGAGGAGACTCTTGAGAGTCCCATGGACTGCAAAAAGATCAAACCTATCCATTCTGAAGGAAATCAGCCCTGAGTGCTCACTGGAAGGACAGATCCTGAAGCTGAGGCTCCAATACTTTGTGTTTTTTTTGTTTTTTTTTAATAAATTTTTATTGGTTTTACAACATTTTTAAGAAAAACAAACAAACACAAAAAATGACAAACATACACGAATAGTTTCAAAGATATTTTCATAAACCTCTTTTCTTAGACTTCCCCATACCCCCCCTCTCTGCATCCCAATGTACATATTTGAACTAGCAACTCCCAATTGTTACTTTCTAATCTCTGTCATCTTAGTCCTCTTTTATTGTCTAACCTTGTATCCCTGTACCCTATTGCTTCTGGCAACCACAACATTTTAACATTCATTCAGTTTATAGTAGTCCTTAAGATAGCTTTTAAATTTTTTCCATTCTTCTTCCACCGTCTCTTTTCGTTGGTCACGGATTCTGCCTGTCATCTCAGCCAATGTCATATAGTCCATCACTTTCATCTGCCATTCTTCCAGAGTAGGTAAATCTTGTGTCTTCCAATACTTTGCGATGAGTATTCTTGCTGCTGTTGTGGCATACATAAAGAAATTTCTATCTTTCTTTGTCACCAATTGGCCGACAATGCCCAAGAGAAAGGCCTCTGGTTTTTTAGGAAATGTACATTTAAGTACCTTTTTCATTTCATTATAGATCATTTCCCAGAAGGCCTTTATCTTCGGGCATGTCCACCAAAGGTGATAGAAAGTACCTTCAGTCTCTTTACACTTCCAACATTTATTATCGGGCAAATGGTAGATTTTTGCCAGTTTGACTGGGGTCATGTACCACCTGTAAACCATTTTCATAATGTTTTCCTTTAAGGCATTACATGCCGTAAATTTGATACCGGTGTTCCATAACCATTCCCAGTCATCTGACATAATGTTGTGTCCAACATCCTGCGCCCACTTAATCATAGCCGATTTAACTGTTTCATCCTGTGTGTTCCATTTCAACAGCAAGTTATACATTCTAGATAAATTCTTAGTATTGGGTTCTAACAATTCGGTCTCTAGTTTTGATTTCTCCACCTGGAAACCGATTTTCCTATCCTGTTTAAAAAATTCCATTATTTGGCGATATTGAAACCAATTTTCTACTTTGTGCTTCAATTTCTCCTGACTTTGTAGTTTAAACTTGTCTCCATCCTGTTCTAAGATTTCCCAATACTTCGGCCATCCGACCTCCATATTGAGTTTCTTCACTGCTTTAGCCTCCACTGGTGACACCCATCTAGGGGTTTTATTTTCCAATAGGTCTTTATATCTTATCCAAACATTAAATAATGCTTTTCTAACAATGTGATTTTTAAAAGTACTGTTAACTTTGTCATACCAAAGATATGCATGCCAACCAAAAGCATTATTGAAACCTTCCAGATCCAAGATGTCCGTGTTCTCGAGGAGCATCCATTCTTTCAGCCAGCAAAAAGCTGCTGCCTCATAGTACAATTTTAGGTCCGGCAGGGCAAAACCCCCTCTTTCTTTAGCGTCCGTCAGTATTTTGAATTTAATTCGGGGCTTTTTGCCCTGCCAGACAAATTTCGAAATGTCTTTGTGCCACCTCTTAAAACATTCCATCTTGTCAAGAATCTGCAAGGTCTGAAACAAAAATAACATTCTAGGCAATACATTCATTTTAATTACTGCAATTCGGCCTAACATTGACAGTTTCAGATTTGACCATATTTCTAAATCTTTTTTAATTTCTGACCAACATTTTTCATAATTGTCCTTATACAAATTGACATTCTTAGGTGTTAAATAAACCCCTAGGTATTTCACCTTCTTGACCACTGTCAAACCTGTTTCCTCCTGAAATTTCTCCTTTTCCATATCTGTTAGGTTTTTCCCTAAAACTTTAGTTTTTTGCTTATTCAACTTAAATCCAGCTACCTGGCCAAATTGTTGTATTATTTCTAAGACCCTTTTCGTACTAGTGTTTGGCTCTTGCAAAGTCAATACTAGGTCATCTGCATACGCTCTTAACTTATAATGTTTAGCTCCGACCTGCACACCTTTGACCTGCTGGTCATTTCTTATCATATTCAGCAACACCTCCAGAACCGAGATGAAAAGTAATGGGGAAATTGGGCACCCCTGTCGTGTTCCTTTTTCTATCTTAAGTTCCTCAGTCACAACATTATTTACAATCAGTTTAGCTTTTTGTTCAGAATATATTGCAGCCATACCATTCTCAAAACCCTGGCCTACCCCCATCCCATGAAGATTCTTCCTCATAAAACTCCAAGAGATGTTATCAAAGGCTTTCTCCGCATCCACAAAGATCAATACTGCTTTAGTGTTTATATTCACCTCCAGCTTTTCCAAGATGTCTATTACATTCCTTACATTGTCTGCTAGGTGTCTTTTAGGGAGAAAGCCTGCTTGGTCTTTATGAATCTTCTCCATCAAAACTCTTTTAAATCTTTTTGCCAAAATGTCTGCAAAAATTTTGTAATCCACATTAAGGAGTGATATTGGGCGGTAGTTCTTGAGTTGGGTCTTTTCAGTCTCTGACTTTGGTATGAGTGAAATATATGCCTCTTTCCACGATTCAGGTGCCCTTTTTCCCTCAAGAATCTCATTACAAACTTCTCTTAGTGGTTGAATCAGCCATTCCTTCAGCGATTTGTAGTATCTAGAAGTCAGTCCATCTGGTCCCGGAGATTTGCCCAGTTGCATATTCTGAATGGCAGCCTCTATCTCTTGTTCTGAGATTCTCTGGTTCAAGTCCATCTTACTTTGCTGAGAGATATTTTGTAATCCATATCTTCCAAGGAATTTGTCTATATCTTCTTCATTTTGCGGGCCTTGGGTGTAGAGTTTTTTGAAGTAACTTAAAAAGCAATTTCTAATTTCATTGGGTTTAGATATGTTCTTTCCATCCACCTCTAGGCTTGTAACTGTATTTAGTTTCTGCCTTTTCTTCAATTGCCATGCCAAAAGTTTGCCACATTTATTTGCTGATTCAAAAGTCTTTTGCTTCATTTGCTTTATCTTCCATTCAATCTCTTGGTTCATCAATTCCATATATTGAGTTTGATATAACTTGATCTCTCTTAAAATGTCCTGAGACTTTGGTTTTGTTCTTAATTTCCTCTCTCCTTCCTTTATCATTTCCAATATCTTCTCTTTTTTCTCATTTTGTTTTTTCCTCTTTATTGAATTTTGTTGAATCAAAAATCCTCTCATAACCGCTTTACTTGCGTCCCAGATCACTCTTTTCTCCACGTCGGTCCTCAAATTTATTTCAAAATAGTCTTTTAGGGTCTTTTGGGCCTTCGTGAGAATCTCCTTATCTCGAAAGAGGGTGTCATTCATTCTCCATCTAAATTGACCAGTTATTGTGGGTTTCATCTCCATCTTCACGGCGTTATGGTCGGAGCAAGTTTTTGGGCAGATTTCCACTTTCTTAATCTTTGGAGCCAGTCCACTAGTAACCCAGATTTGGTCAATTCTGGTCCAGGTCATCATTGCTTGGGAGAAAAAGGTTCCCTCTCTCTCCAGAGGGTTCCTTGTTCTCCAAATGTCTATCAAGTCCATGTTTTCTGTCATTTCGAAAAAAGTCTTAGGGAGTCTCCCTTCTTTAGTGACTGTTAGTCTTTGTGCCTTGTCCATATTAGTGGAGACCACGCCATTCATGTCTCCCATGATTATCATATTGTAATCCAGATAGTCCGTCAAAGTTTCATGAAGTCTCTTAAAGAAGTCAGATTTGCCTTCATTTGGTGCATAAATTCCAACAACTAGAAATTTTTCTCCTTGTACTTGTATCTCCACAGCCAGATATCTCCCTTGTTCATCTTTGAATATCATTTTTGGAGCCCATTTCTCCTTCACATATATTACCACTCCTCTCTTCTTAACTTTGTCTGATGAAATAAATTCTTGTCCTAGCCTTTTATTTGTGAGTAATCTCCTGTGGGCTCTGGTTATGTGAGTTTCTTGTAAACATATTGTGAGGGTTTGATTAGCTGCTTGTGCGTGAAAACGTGCTCCCTCAGAGTTTGTGCGCCCCCACAAACCTCCGTGTGTGACGGAGCTCCTCAGACATGTCTGCTCTAGTCACTAGTAGAGTCCGACAGTGGCTGTCTGCGGAAGCGTTTCCAACAAAGAAGTTCCTTAACGGAAACGCGTCTCCTGGACTCACGGCGTGACAGTTTCCTGCGAGGTATGGGTCTCCCTATGGGAGACTCCGATACCTCCCCACTGTTTTCGCTGGAAGCCTCCCTGAGCCCTCCCTCCTGCTCGCATTCCCTCAGAGACCCACTCCTCCCCCTGCTGGTCCCTGCTTCAGCAGTTGAGTCTCTTTCATCCTGCCTGAGTCCCTCCACCACCTGATGCTCTGATGGCAGTTCCCTGACATCCACCTCCCCTCCAGGGCCCCCCTCACCCCCTCCCAATTCCTCCCCCCTGGGAGGTGAAGGGCTAAAACCCCGAAACGAATCTTCCTCATCTTCTGACGTCTCGAACAATTCTCTCCATCGATCGTCGTCCTGGCCAGCTGAATCCTCCTCCTCTTCAGAATCTGGGAACCCCTCCAACTCCTCTTCCTCGTCGGTGGTGGCAAAGTATTCCCTTCGGAACCTCGCTACAGGCTGAGGTTTACGTGGGAACCTCTGATGAAAAGTCTCTATTAAAACCTCGTCATTGACATCCTCTGCCCTAACCCAGGTGTTTTCCGACTCCGGTTCCCCTTCCCACATTACCAAATACTCTACTTGATCTCCCTTCCACCTGGAATCGAGGATCTCCGCTACATGGTAGCTGTGTTCCTTCTCCTCCATTGCTGGTCCCCTAGTGACCCTCCCCTCACTGTCTCCTCTATACGGTGACAGCAACGACCTGTGAAAAACTGGGTGCAGCTTCATGTGGTTCGGTAACCGGAGCCTGAAAGCCACTGGATTGACCTGCTGTATGACTTCAAACGGACCCAGCCTTTTGGGTCTTAATTTCTTACAACCTCCTTTGAATGGCAACCCTTGGGTTGACAGCCACACCTGGTCCCCCACCCTGATGCTTTCACCTTCCCTTCTGTTTTTGTCTGCTTGCCTCTTATATTCCTCCTTAGCCCTGTTTAAGTTGAGTTGGAGCTGGCGATGGATCGCTTCCATTTCTTCCACGAACTGTTCTGCAGCTGGAACGCTCCAGTTCTCCCCCTCCCCCCCTGGGAAGGCTCTGGGATGGCACCCGTGATTAGCCAAAAAGGGGCTCATCCCCGTGGACACGTTCTCTGCATTGTTGTAGGCAAATTCTGCCAACGCCAGCTTCTCCACCCAATCATTCTCTCTGTCATTAACATAACACCTCAAATATTGTTGGAGAACCCCATTTGCTCTTTCCGCCTGCCCGTTGGTTTCAGGATGACGGGCCGTCGAGAAATTAACCTCTACATGCAGTAAGCTCATGAGCTTCCTCCAGAACCTGGAAGTAAATTGTTTCCCTCGGTCTGAAACCACCCTCAAGGGGGCGCCATGCAACCTAAACACATTCTCTACAAACAATTTGGCGGTTTCTTCTGCTGTAACCGCATGTGAGCAGGCTATGAAGTGGGCCATTTTAGTTAACAGGTCTACTACAACCATGATGGCTGTTTTCCCTCTAGACCTTGGCAGATCAGTCATGAAATCTATTGCCACTGCTTCCCACGGTCTCTCAGGTGTGGGCAGTGGTTCTAATAAACCAGCCGGCGCCTGCCTCTCCCCCTTGGCTCTTTGGCATTGTTCACACCCTCTCACATACTCCCGCACATCTTCCCTGACCTTGGGCCACCAAAATTCCCTGGTAACCAGCCACATGGTTTTGTGTTGCCCAAAGTGCCCTGCTGTGGGGCTATCGTGCAGCTGCTTGAGTACTTTCTCCCTCAATTCCCCTTCAGGTATATATAACGCTCCCTTATAATACAATGCCCCATTTCTCTCCTCAAAACCACCGGGTTTGTCTTCCTCCCCTCTGAGATCCCTGAGTTTCCCCTGGGCGTATGCATCCTGCACCGTACCCTCTACCAATTCCCTTTGCCCCACCAAAGTCGCCCCACACACCCAGCGGTCCTCTGGAATGATATGGGTTTCTTCGGGTGCTCCCTCCCCCTCCAAATATTCAGGCTTGCGTGAGAGAGCGTCCGCCCTAACATTCTCTGGGCCTGGCACATAACAAATCTCAAAGTTAAATTTGGAGAACTCTTGGGCCCATCTCAACTGCCTTTGGTTGAGCACTCGCGCCGTTCTCCAGTACTCTAGATTTTTATGGTCCGTGCACACTTGCACTTTATGTTGTGCACCAACTAGCAGATGCCTCCATCTCCGGAACGCCTCATGAATAGCAAGCAGTTCTCGGTCGTACACCGTGTAGTTCCTCTCGGATTTGTTCAGCTTCCGCGAGAAGAAGGCACACGGACGCCACTCCGACTCCTCCTTCCCCGGCTGCAGAAGAAGCACCGCCCCTATGGCTCTGTCAGATGCGTCTGTTTCAACCCTTAGCTTCTTTCGTAAATCCACATGCAGAAGTTGTTCTTCAGAGGCGAAGGCCCTTTTCAGTTCCTCAAACGCTCGCCCCGCCTCCGCCGTCCATACAAACTTCTTCTTACTGCTGAGACAGTCAGTGATGGGCGCCGTCAGATGGGCGAAGTTGCGGATGAACTTACGATAAAAGTTTCCAAACCCTAGGAACCTCTGCACATCCTTCTTGGTTTTGGGTGTTTTCCATTCCAGCACTGCCTGTACCTTGCCGGGATCCATGGCCAATCCCTTGTCTGACAGGCGGTACCCCAGGAACTCCACCTCCTTGGTATGGAACCGACACTTCTCCAGTTTGACCCACAGCCTGTTGGCTTGCAGTCTGCTCAACACTTCTCTGACGTCTCTCACATGTTGCTCCTCATTCTCAGAATACACCAACACATCATCAAGAAAGGCAACGCAATTCTTGTAGAGCAAAGGGCCCAGCACGTGGTTCATAAAAGATTGAAAACACGCGGAGCCTGCTTGTAATCCAAATGGCATAACGAGGTATTCAAACGCCCCCAAAGGGGTAAACATGGTGGTTTTCCATTCATCCCCTTTCCTTATGCGTATCAGGTTGTACGCCCCCCTTAGATCCAGCTTTGTGAAAATCTTTCCCTTCCTCACCATGGTCAAAATATCATCAATTCTGGGCATAGGGAACGCCACCGGTTCAGTCACTGCATTCAGCCGCCTAAAATCACATACAAGTCTCGGCTTGTCCGCATTTTTTTTGTCCACAAAGAACACTGGGCTCCCCCCTGCTGCTTTGGACTCTCTGATGAAGCCTCTCTTCAGGTTCTTGTCAATGAACCCTCGCAACTCCTGCATTTCCCTGTCTGACATGGCATACAACTTGCCCACGGGAAGCTGTGCTCCAGGGAGTAAATTGATCTGACAATCAAAGGGTCTATGAGGTGGTAGTTGGTCAGCTTCCTTCTCGCTGAACACGTCGCTGAGATCTGCATACTGTGGTGGTACCTTCACCTTTCCCATTACTTCAGTCCCTGCTAGGGTGGCTTGGGCCCCTACTGAACCCTTCTCCCCTTTGCAGTGTTCTAGGCAATGTGCTGAACCAAAGGACACCACTCTTTGATGCCAGCCAACCAGCGGATCATGTAGAGCTAGCCAGCTCATTCCCAAAATAATGGGAGCGCCTCCCAGGGTGGCCACATTAAACGCTATCAGTTCTGTGTGCCTTGCCACCCTCATTATCATTGGGACAGTCTGCAAGCGGACTCCTCCTCCCAACAACTCCCTGCCATCAATCGTGGTCACCTGCAGGGGGTTGCTTAAAGGGATGGTCTGTATCTGGTGTTCAGCAACAAACTCCTTGCTCATAAAATTGCAGGAGCTGCCTGAGTCCAATAGCGCCTTTATTTTTAGGGGGTGCCCATTCTGCAGCTCTAGCGACACTTCAATCACTAGAGCAGGTCGAGGAGCTTCTGGCACGGGCACTTTCACTGCTCTTTGGCCTGGCTGCAGTGCCCCAATTGTGGCAACCAGGCGTTGGCTTTTACCTGCTCCGCTCCCCCTTCTTCTCCCCCCTCAACAGCTCCCACCATCCCTTGCCATTCCTTCCTCTGGGGGCAGACTCTGGCAAAGTGGCCTGGCTGTTGGCAGAGATAGCATTTCCGGGGGCCCTTTCCCTCCTTCTTAGCTCCCTCGCTGGTTTTTGAAAATGCGCGCGCGCGCGCTGTTCCGATTTCCATCGGCTCTGCCGGCGGGAAAGCTGGCTCAGGAATGTCTGGAATGCGGAACTCCTTCCAACGTTCCCCTCTCCCTTCCCGCCTCTCCAAGGCTCTTGCCTCCTGCCGCGCTCCTATGGTCAGCGCAGATTTGGTCAGCTGATCCATAGACTCCGCCCTGGGGCTCCGTGCCAGCTCGTCTTTCACCCCCGAAGAAAGACCTTCTTCAAATAGCATTTGAACGGGTGCCGCCGATAAATCCCAACTCAGTCTGTGAATCAGCATGGTAAACTCAGTCCAATATTCACGGACAGATCGACTCCCCTGCTTACAAGCCATTAGCTGTCTGCGCACCACCCCTTCCTCAATATCGCTGGAAAACATGATATCCATTGCACGAAAGAACTTCATTGTGTCCTTTAGTATGTCATTGTGCGTTGCCATTAGGGGTCGCACCCAGTCTCTAGCCCCTTTCTCAAGATGCCCAATTACAAAAGCAACTCGCGATTCCTCATCAGGGAACTCATCGAACTGCACATTAAGGGCATATTGCATCTCTGTCCTAAAAGCATGGTAGTCCTTGGGGTCCCCCCCAAATTTCTGCACCAATCCTGGTACCTTTCTGGGGAATTGAGTGGCTCTCCCCTTCTTGTCTGCATCCTGAGCCCTTCTCTCCTCCAGCCTCGCCGTCTGCAGGGCCAGTTGAACCTCCAACGCTCGGTATCTATCTTCCAAGCTTGGACCAGCTCCAGCCCCTGCTCCTCCGGTTCCGGTTGGTTCGCTCATGATGCCTTCTCTTGCACAGGCAGCGTACAAAGACTGTCGGACTGCTGTGAGGGTTTGATTAGCTGCTTGTGCGTGAAAACGTGCTCCCTCAGAGTTTGTGCGCCCCCACAAACCTCCGTGTGTGACGGAGCTCCTCAGACATGTCTGCTCTAGTCACTAGTAGAGTCCGACAGTGGCTGTCTGCGGAAGCGTTTCCAACAAAGAAGTTCCTTAACGGAAACGCGTCTCCTGGACTCACGGCGTGACAGTTTCCTGCGAGGTATGGGTCTCCCTATGGGAGACTCCGATACCTCCCCACTGTTTTCGCTGGAAGCCTCCCTGAGCCCTCCCTCCTGCTCGCATTCCCTCAGAGACCCACTCCTCCCCCTGCTGGTCCCTGCTTCAGCAGTTGAGTCTCTTTCATCCTGCCTGAGTCCCTCCACCACCTGATGCTCTGATGGCAGTTCCCTGACACATATCAAGTCCAGTTGTTCTCTGTTCAAAATATGAAATACTTGTCTTCTCTTCAAAGGCCCATTCAGTCCATTACAATTCCAACTAAGGAATTGCAAAGCCATCTTGTTATTTTCTTAAGGCTCCTCCAACAGCTCCAAGTTGTTGCTCTTCTTCTGATGGTGGTGGTTTTTGTCCAAACGAGAGATTCAGGATATCCAGTGCTCTCCTCTGTTCTGCAAGTACGTCCACAGTCCCCTTCTGTAGGTCCTCCTGGTATCTTGCCAAAAATTTGTCTTTATCTTGAATTGTCTTTATTTTCACTTTCTTTGCCTTGTAGTCAAATGACAGTCCTTGTGGGAACTCCCACCTGAAGCGGATAGAATTTTTCTTTAACAAAAGAACCAAGTCCTTGTAGAAGTTTCTTAAATCCAAAATGTATTTTGGTATGTCTTTAAAGATCTGTACAGCTGAATTTCCAATTTGCAAGGCCTTTTCAAAGTGTAGTCCTAAAATTTTATCTCTTTCCTCCTTAGATCTGAGTGTGATCAAACAATCTCTCGGTGTCTTTCTATCTTGCTTTTTACCCAGTCTAAAGGCAGTTGTGATTTTGAATTCGTCTTCCTCAAGGTCCCAGCAATCCGCAAACTCCCGTGTCAAATATTCCACAAGGTTGTCTTTTTCATTCTCCGGAATCAGTCTTAATTTTAAGTTCCTCTCTTTCCTCTGTAACTCCCACAAGGCCAAAGTTGCATCATGCTCATAGACCTTCTTGGCAAGTGGCTCTAATTTCTCCTGCGTCTCTCCAGCAGTGGCTTTGGCCTCTTCGGCAATTTGACGCGTGGTGGCGTTCTCCTCGACCAGTTTGTTTATAGATTCTGTATTCTGGTTTAATCTTGTTGATATTTCTGTTAATTTTTGTGTGTTCTCTGAAGTCTGTTTTGTCAGAGACTCCAGAGTCTGGTTTATCTTAAGCAAAGCTTCTGTCACAGCTTCCATAGAAGCGGCTGCTCCTTTGTCTTGTCCTGTTGTTCCAGCTAATCCGGCTGTTGCGCCTGAGATTGAGCCTCTTTTCTTTGCTTGTTGCAGCTGCAACTGTTGTTGTTGTTGTTGTTGCTTGATCTTGGCTCTTGTAACTATCTCTTCTTGTGGTCCACTCATGTCAAGGTCAATTCCCACGGGATTTATTCTCCCTTGGAAAATTCCACTGTCTTAGGCCGTGCCGGACTTTACTTTATCCTCTAGAGGGAGCAAATCAAAATGGCCATAGAAGGAAGTTTCCAAATACAAGAACAAAGGAGACAGTCCAAGATGTAAAAAGAAAGGAGATTAACACAGTCAAAGTCAATGTTGCTAAAGTCTTATAACTTCCAATTGCCACAGTTGCCCAGTATACTGTTTATACTGTTTCTTCTTATAATATACAAAAGTCAGGCACTGTGGAAACTTTGTATCAAAGTGTCACTTCACAGGGAAAAGTCAGATCAGTGTACTAAAAAGGCAGACCGTTTCAAGCTTTCAAATAGATGAGATAGCAGAGGTTTTTTCCTCCAAATAAATCATGCAGTTGTTAGTCAAATTCACCTCCCCTCTGCCCTGCTTGCTAGAGGGGAGATCAAGGGTCTAAATGTCCGGTTTATATGATCAAAGAGCAGGTCTAAACGGATGCAAGTTTAGAGTTCCGTTGCTTTCACTTTCATGCAGTCGGGGGGAGGCAGACTTCCTTTGTTTAAATCTCCCCGTTTTTAGCCCAATTTCTGAAATTTAAAGGGTCCCGATTGTTTTCCAGCTCTTACTCACGGGAATTCAGTCCAAATTTTCTTTTCAGGAAGGAATCGGCGCTCTCCGCTTATGGCGACGCGGCTTCACTTCGCAGGCTGGGTAACGACTCTCAGCACCGCGCTCTCTCCCGATGTCGATCCGTAGCCTTTAAAAAGGCTCTTTCACGGTACCGGGGGGCGCGAAGGTGCCCACCGAGTCTCCTTGTTCTCAGGCTTCAGCGCCTGGGATTTTAGGGGTCCCCCGCTCGCCGTAGCGGGTAAGACCCGAACTTGCGAAGCAGTCCTTCTCCGGAGCTCGGAGGTAGGACCGCCATTAAGCGCTGGCACCGACCGGAAGTCCGAGGCTCCAATACTTTGGTCACCTCATGAGAAGAGAAGACTCCCTGGAAAAGACCCTGATGCTGGGAAAGATGGAGGGCACAAGGAGAAGGGGACGGCAGAGGACAAGATGGTTGGACAGTATTCTCAAAGCTACGAACATAAGTTTGACCAAACTGCGGGAGGCAGTGGAAGACAGGAGTGCCTGGCATGCTCTGGTCTATGGGGTCACAAAGAGTCGGACACAACTAAACGACTAAACAACAACAACATTATTATCTTCTTAAAGAAAAGGTTAGAAAAAGAATAACCGACAAAAATACTGGAAGTAACAGAATACCGTCTCTGGCCTTGATTAAACAAAAGGAAAGAAAGGGAAGTTGGAAAAACTCAAAGATGCCATAGCAAATGAATCTTAATGAGCAATGGATATGGCTCACAAAATATTGAACTTTGTCTGGAAGAATCTAAGGATTGATAGGAATGGGGAGAATAGACTTAGTGGGGTACAGAAATGTTTCTTTTTCTTTTCTTTGTCCTTTCTTAAGGGAAAGTACAGTAATCATTTCTTAAGAATGCAGACCCCATATCAGTTTTGCTGGCCCCTTGTTATGAAAGCACTCAGAAAGAGCGATCGCTGAGATCTGCTGCGTGAGTTCAATGGGGGCTCCATTCTGGAAACCGCAAAATAACAATAACAAGCAGCGCCAGTGTGAACACAAAGATAAAACAGAGCACACACACGGGCAGAAAGGAAAGAAATTGTTTTACTTCTTTTGCCCCGAACCAAGTGATAGGATTAGTAATACTTGGCTTCAGAATTTAGCTCGAATTAATCCTTTGAAATGATGAATAAAAAATGTTTAAAGAGGCCTCTGACTATCGAATGCAGGGATATAATGAGGGATGTCTCACCAAGCCAAGAGAGAGAGAGAGAGGAGATGGAGGAGAAGAATAAATATTCATAAGGAGATTTAAAGGCATCATATGCTACAGCCACTTGCAAACTTTCTTATTCTCTACAATAAGTATTGAGATTTTAGATGGGACAGAACTTGTGGGTGTGGTGGGGTACAGCTTGTTAGAATTCCTGATCCATGCTTGCAGTCATGGTGTTGTTGTCTTTCACATGACGATATATGTTTTGACTCCACAGAGTGGGAAGTGACGGAGACAGGATGTTTGTGTTACTGTGTTCCATGTAGTGGGACTACTGTCCTTTGTTCTTTTTCTCTTTGCTGTCTGATGCTAGAGAGAGAGGGAGCCATGTTGCAGTGCTCCATGTGTGTTTATATGTAAATAAAGTAGATTAGCCAAAATGCTGAGTTGCTGAGGTCTGTTACGCAACTGCGCAAACTCTGCGGATCCCTAAGTGTGCCGATGTCTGTTGGCATTGATCGCTGTGATGTTCGGGCAGAAGAAAGCTTTTGAAGCTCCGGAACAAACGATCAGGAGGGAGAGAACATGCCAGTCGGGTATGTGTCTCTGCCAGGGTCCTACTCAAGTGTAGGCTGTACTCCTGACACAGCTATCCATTTCCATTACGTTCAACTCACCACATTTCCACATGAGTTAGCGATTTTATTTTTGTTTTTAAAGTCCTCACAAAAATACTAGGATGGTGCTGAACATGGTGCTGTTTCATTGGGGGGGGGGTTCAGGGAAGAAGTACTTCCTAAAACCTTTTCCTCTCATTTCCTGTTCGCTGTCTATTCACTACCCCACCTGTTTCTTATGCCTCTGTTCCTTATGGCTTTCTTCCTCAGAATGTAATCCAAACCTGTCAGGAAATGCAAAGCAAGCATGATGAGATGGTGACGTTACGTGTTTGGCTCTATGCTGACATCATGAATCCAGTTCAGAATGAGGGCAATGCTTCCCAACCTCACCCTGATGAGTGAACACTTTTGCCCCCTAACAGTGTGACTCCTTTAAAAATTGCCATAAATTTTGGGAGGGGGGGTATTACTCTTGCTTTAATTTCTTTTTTTTGGTGAAACACACACACACACACACACACACCGTTTCAACACAGCTCTGCATATATTCTGTGCAGAAATACATTTTGTCTAATTCCACTATTCTTTCAATCTCTCTGGATTTTGTTTTCGAGTCATGAGGTGCCCTGAGACTTTGGGATAGTGGAGAATTAAAAAAATAAATACAAATGTGAAGTGAAGGACATGAGGCAGGAGTTGAAAATGCAGGAGAGCTGCGCACAGGTGAGCTGCAAGCAAGCTGCCAGCCAGCTCTGTGGAGGCTCCTTTTATTGACACAATATGCAAACCCAGGCAGGTACATTTTGGGCTGTGACCTTTACACATCTTCCAGTCCCGAGATCGTGGGGTGGTACAAAGCTATTTTGGCACCTGTTTCCACCGCATCATTTTCCCCTTGCACAGTGTATGATGAAGGAGACAAAAGGTCTCAGAGACTAAGATTACAGACAGGGCACCGCAGACTACTGAGACCGCAAAAGGTTAGACAGAGGGCAAGATGTTCAGACAGCTGTGGCTTTGTCTGTGAGGGGGAGTGTGCCCCGCACCCCAAGGTCACACTTGCAGGCAGGCTGAGGCTGCCTGCGGGAGGGGAGTGTGCTCCAGACCCAGCGATCATTCCTACACAAATGGTGTAAAAAACAACCACAACACCCTCCTATTCGGATGTATCCTAAATAATCACCAGGACAGAGGTGCCTTGAAATTCAAGGTACCCCAACAAATTCCTAGCCAACTGATCTAAGGTCTGCAATTGAATTTTAATGCAAGTGTTTCATCCGGATCCATTTGTATACAATATTGCATTTCCAAAATATGATTTGCCCCCCCCCCCAACCTTGCTCTGTTTGCAAAGTGATTTACAAAGTGCAGGGCCAGGGCTAAAGTGCTTTGCAAAAAGGGAATAAATAAGTGATGAAAGCTCAGATTTGTGGTTTAATCTCTCCATGTGCACCAATGGGCATTAAGCATATTTTGCTGGCATCAGGAAGGGGGGGATGAGTTGTAAATTTGTTTTCCATCTAATAGAGACTAGCCAATTTTATCATCAGCAAAATTATTTGGAGTGCGCTTAAGAACATTTTTTTTCTCTCCCCTGCGTTGCTACATCGAGTTAGTATTATTGGAAGAACACATAATTTGCTTGACACATTTTTCATTATGCTTCAAAACAGCTCGAGTCCACTTTTTTTTAATGAGCTAATGGTTGATATTTTTCCTGAGCACTGTCTGCC